>NW_028270180.1:105468129-105755940 GCF_037043375.1 Chiloscyllium plagiosum
TGAGCCACATGGATACCAACTGAGTTGGAAACCTGTGTGGGAATCGAGGAGAAGCGACTCAATAAATTTTGCTAAATTCGGTGGTGCTTTTTAGAAATGCAGTTTCTGTTCACCTCAACCTAAAAGCCAGTTTCTGAACATAGTGACAGAAGTCAAAAGGTAATTACCTCACCCCACCCCCACTCCGGAAGAGGCGCTAACTGCCCTTGAGTGCTTTTTGTTCTCGATGTGAAGAGCTTTCACGCCTGAGTCACCTTCACGTCTCTGGTTGCTGAGTGAATCACAAAGAAGGAATTTCACCAGAGCTGCAACTGCCTCACTTCTCCACTCGCCCTCCCCGTTTACATTTTCCTGCTCGTCAGTGATTTGAAGAAAACCAAATGGAAGCGATGTCATTCTATAGCCTCTCTGTCGATTCCTCCGTTTCAGTTCCAACATGACTTAGATCTCGGGGCGGACCTTAATACTAGAGACGCTATGAATGCGCAAGTCGAAAGGTTCCTCTGAGAGTGTAATTTCTTTAATTGCTATTGTTGATTGAATGAGCCACTAACGTGCGAATTGCTCCAGAACATCTGATTCAAGACATCTGGTGCCAATTCTCGCACGTTGAATAACGATTGACAGCTTCCAAATGAGGTCTTTCTGAGACTACCTTGGGGTACATTTGACAGACAGACAAGTTCAGGAATTCGTGGTGCGCTGTGACACCAGAGCATCTGCATCTTTCCTGTCTGTGAACCGAGCCGCCTGCACAAGGAATGCAAATGCGGTACTGCTTTTCGTGGAAGGATCAGAAGGCGGTAAATACACTCTCAAACAGAGTGGCATGTAATCAGAACCAGGTTGGAGAAAAAGTTAACAACGCTTTGCACTGTAATTAAATGGAATTGCATAACATTTCACTACGAGAGCAGATTTGTTCAAGCAAATTCGAAGGCAGGTTTGCAGATGTGAAAGCATGCAAGAAAGCTCAGCTCTTGTCCAGGTAAAAGGCTGCAGTTGAAGAACAAAGCAGTTTCTGCCCAGTTTCGAACTGGGGACCTTTCGCGTGTGAGGCGAACGTGATGACCACTACACTACAGAAACAAGCCACAGCCGGCCGTGCGGCGGCTCCGTGGCGTGCAGCACTGAAAGCTGAATCCGTTTCACCTTTCTGTTTCCAATAGCTCGTTGTTGTCCAGCGTAATTGACATCTTGAAAACGTAAAAAAAAAGACACGTTAAATTGATGACAAAATATAGACAAAGATGTCGTCGATGTTTGTACCGTAGGGCGAGGTGGAATAGGCTGGGACGACTTTCCTTGCAGCGTAACAGCTGTGACATGACCTTATGGAAGGGTGGTAAACTGAGTATTTACGTGTTTTACCCAAGTTGGTGTGAGTTGAAAACTCGACAGCATAGCTTTAAGGTGAGTGTGCTGAAAGTGACAAAGGACCTGAGGCACATTTCTCACAAAGAAGGTTGTGCGTGTTTGGAATGATCACCAGAGGAAGTGGAGAAGGCTATTACACTCAGAAAATTGCAAAGGTAATCGGTTGAGTTTCTTGATAGGAAGCGTTTAGAGGGATTGCGGCCAAATGCTGGGGAACGCGACTTGTTTAATTTTGGCTATGTTGTGAGCATGGACGAGGTCCACCGAAGTATCTTTTTCCACGGTGTACCCCAATAACGTCGTGTTGCTTCCACCGGCTTTAAAGGATTACTTTTTAGCGGAGCTTGCCATCGCAGTCTGTGGCACAATCATTTAGTCTGTTCGACTGCTCACGGAAAAGGTAGTATTGTGAAACACTGCAGAAACGAACGCCTTCCTTAGTTTAGCTCCGACTGACCATATTCTGTGAAATTTTCCCAGATCCTCAGCTGAGGATTTTTGCTGCTGAAAGTTACCTCAGAAACCCTGTTAAATCGAAATGTATTGAGCGAATCGCAAAACAGAAAGCATTTAACACGGAACACAAACAAAACTGGCATACCTCATGCATTTTCAGACACAGAGATGCATGAATGCTAAATGTGATACAGTCTGAGGGCATGAGTCATAAAGTAATCTCACAACTAACAACAGGGCATTTCCAAACGGCTCTTTCAAACATACTGCAGCCTTAGTGCACCACCGCTTTCCAGACAATGCTGAAATGAGAGAAAGAAAGAACATAATAAGAATTGGCCGTAAAAAGTGAATTTCACCAATCACAGTCTCGATTAGATTATCTTTCCCTTCCGATGTTCCCAAGTCGGAAATGAAGGAAGTGGGAGAAATTCAATAAGGTATGACATCGAAATTCATTGGAACGATTTTCCCATTAGCTAGAAACCCAATAACAACGAGTAGAGTCACCGTAGGACTTCGTTTCACAACAGCGATGAAATAACAGTCTCCATTCGGTTCCAGTAAAAGCTCAACTTGCCTGGGACGGCAGAACAGTTTGGGATTTTCCGCGCGGGAGGCGAACACGATCATGACAGTAGAGACATTTTGAAATACTTGGCAGTATCCCACACCACAGTTAATTCCCTGGGAAGCAAACCCATTTTACTTTTGTTTTCAACATCAATATACAGTGGGCACCGAAACAGCATTTTAACAAGCTGCAGCGTTGGAGTGGATCAGCAGAAATGGCACTGGTGGGATTCGAACCAGTTTCGAGACTGGAACCTGGATCCAGCGCCTGAGACCGCTCGGCCAAACTACAAGCCGGCCGCGCCGCCTCATTTTCTTGTATTTCCAATTGTGCTCCTGCATAACAACAGATGCAAAGTCACATGAAATGGGGTTCCATGATTCCTCTCGGACTCGCACAGCTGCTGGGATGTGCCCGGCTACAATGTCAATTTCGCAGCAGATATTGATAGCCCATCAATCCAGACAAAAATCAATGGTAAGCTGAGTCTATCTTCTCAGACTCTTTTCAGCTACAAATGTATCTGTCAGTGCGTGAGAATATGGGTTCGCTTATGATTTGGTAAAATAACCATGAGCTGCTTGACATTACGGGAATTTCCATTCTTGCTTTGCTAAATGATTTCACCCATTGCTCGAAACAGGACGACTTTCACGTTTACACGGAATACGAAACACACCGGACTACAGTGAAAATGCACAAACCTGAGCAGGCCGTGTTCCACATCATACCGTGCAGCATAGTTTCAGTCACTGTGTCTGTTTTTTTTTTCAGAATAAGAGTCCCAAAGAATGTTCTCCACCCTAAAACCGGAGGTAGCATTACAATCCGAGAACGACAGATCACATTGTGAGAATGCTCTGACCTCGGAGCCAGTTCGAGATGCCACTTTCCTTGCCTTTTACCTTAACCGTGCAATTTGCTGCTGAGATGTTCACTCCTGGACATGAGCCACATGGATACCAACTGAGTTGGAAACCTGTGTGGGAATCGAGGAGAAGCGACTCAATAAATTTTGTTAAATTCGGTGGTGCTTTTTAGAAATGCAGTTTCTGTTCACCTCAATCTAAAAGCCAGTTTCTGAACATAGTGACAGAAGTCAAAAGGTAATTACCTCACCCCACCCCCACTCCGGAAGAGGCGCTAACTGCCCTTGAGTGCTTTTTGTTCTCGATGTGAAGAGCTTTCACGCCTGAGTCACCTTCACTTCTCTGGTTGCTGAGTGAATCACAAAGAAGGAATTTCACCAGAGCTGCAACTGCCTCACTTCTCCACTCGCCCTCCCCGTTTACATTTTCCTGCTCGTCAGTGATTTGAAGAAAACCAAATGGAAGCGATGTCATTCTATAGCCTCTCTGTCGATTCCTCCGTTTCAGTTCCAACATGACTTAGATCTCGGGGCGGATCTTAATACTAGAGACGCTATGAATGCGCAAGTCGAAAGGTTCCTCTGAGAGTGTAATTTCTTTAATTGCTATTGTTGATTGAATGAGCCACTAACGTGCGAATTGCTCCAGAACATCTGATTCAAGACATCTGGTGCCAATTCTCGCACGTTGAATAACGATTGACAGCTTCCAAATGAGGTCTTTCTGAGACTACCTTGGGGTACATTTGACAGACAGACAAGTTCAGGAATTCGTGGTGCGCTGTGACACCAGAGCATCTGCATCTTTCCTGTCTGTGAACCGAGCCGCCTGCACAAGGAATGCAAATGCGGTACTGCTTTTCGTGGAAGGATCAGAAGGCGGTAAATACACTCTCAAACAGAGTGGCATGTAATCAGAACCAGGTTGGAGAAAAAGTTAACAACGCTTTGCACTGTAATTAAATGGAATTGCATAACATTTCACTACGAGAGCAGATTTGTTCAAGCAAATTCGAAGGCAGGTTTGCAGATGTGAAAGCATGCAAGAAAGCTCAGCTCTTGTCCATGTAAAAGGCTGCAGTTGAAGAACAAAGCAGTTTCTGCCCAGTTTCGAACTGGGGACCTTTCGCGTGTGAGGCGAACGTGATGACCACTACACTACAGAAACAAGCCACAGCCGGCCGTGCGGCGGCTCCGTGGCGTGCAGCACTGAAAACTGAATCCGTTTCACCTTTCTGTTTCCAATAGCTCGTTGTTGTCCAGCGTAATTGACATCTTGAAAACGTAAAAAAAAAAGACACGTTAAATTGATGACAAAATATAGACAAAGATGTCGTCGATGTTTGTACCGTAGGGCGAGGTGGAATAGGCTGGGACGACTTTCCTTGCAGCGTAACAGCTGCGACATGACCTTATGGAAGGGTGGTAAACTGAGTATTTACGTGTTTTACCCAAGTTGGTGTGAGTTGAAAACTCGACAGCATAGCTTTAAGGTGAGTGTGCTGAAAGTGACAAAGGACCTGAGGCACATTTCTCACAAAGAAGGTTGTGCGTGTTTGGAATGATCACCAGAGGAAGTGGAGAAGGCTATTACACTCAGAAAATTGCAAAGGTAATCGGTTGAGTTTCTTGATAGGAAGCGTTTAGAGGGATTGCGGCCAAATGCTGGGGAACGCGACTTGTTTAATTTTGGCTATGTGGTGAGCATGGACGAGGTCCACCGAAGTATCTTTTTCCACGGTGTACCCCAATAACGTCGTGTTGCTTCCACCGGCTTTAAAGGATTACTTTTTAGCGGAGCTTGCCATCGCAGTCTGTGGCACAATCATTTAGTCTGTTCGACTGCTCACGGGAAAGGTAGTATTGTGAAACACTGCAGAAACGAACGCCTTCCTTAATTTAGCTCCGACTGACCATATTCTGTGAAATTTTCCCAGATCCTCAGCTGAGGATTTTTGCTGCTGAAAGTTACCTCAGAAACCCTGTTAAATCGAAATGTATTGAGCGAATCGCAAAACAGAAAGCATTTAACACGGAACACAAACAAAACTGGCATACCTCATGCATTTTCAGACACAGAGATGCATGAATGCTAAATGTGATACAGTCTGAGGGCATGAGTCATAAAGTAATCTCACAACTAACAACAGGGCATTTCCAAACGGCTCTTTCAAACATACTGCAGCCTTAGTGCACCACCGCTTTCCAGACAATGCTGAAATGAGAGAAAGAAAGAACATAATAAGAATTGGCCGATAAAAAGTGAATTTCACCAATCACAGTCTCGATTAGATTACCTTTCCCTTCCGATGTTCCCAAGTCGGAAATGAAGGAAGTGGGAGAAATTCAATAAGGTATGACATCGAAATTCATTGGAACGATTTTCCCATTAGCTAGAAACCCAATAACAACGCGTAGAGTCACCGTAGGACTTCGTTTCACAACAGCGATGAAATAACAGTCTCCATTGGGTTCCAGTAAAAGCTCAACTTGCCTGGGACGGCAGAACTGTTTGGGATTTTCCGCGCGGGAGGCGAACACGATCATGACAGTAGAGACATTTTGAAATACTTGGCAGTATCCCACACCACAGTTAATTCCCTGGGAAGCAAACCCATTTTACTTTTGTTTTCAACATCAATATACAGTGGGCACCGAAACAGCATTTTAACAAGCTGCAGCGTTGGAGTGGATCAGCAGAAATGGCACTGGTGGGATTCGAACCAGTTTCGAGACTGGAACCTGGATCCAGCGCCTTAGACCGCTCGGCCAAACTACAAGCCGGCCGCGCCGCCTCATTTTCTTGTATTTCCAATTGTGCTCCTGCATAACAACAGATGCAAAGTCACATGAAATGGGGTTCCATGATTCCTCTCGGACTCGCACAGCTGCTGGGATGTGCCCGGCTACAATGTCAATTTCGCAGCAGATATTGATAGCCCATCAATCCAGACAAAAATCAATGGTAAGCTGAGTCTATCTTCTCAGACTCTTTTCAGCTACAAATGTATCTGTCAGTGCGTGAGAATATGGGTTCGCTTATGATTTGGTAAAATAACCATGAGCTGCTTGACATTACGGGAATTTCCATTCTTGCTTTGCTAAATGATTTCACCCATTGCTCGAAACAGGACGACTTTCACGTTTACACGGAATACGAAACACACCGGACTACAGTGAAAATGCACAAACCTGAGCAGGCCGTGTTCCACATCATACCGTGCAGCATAGTTTCAGTCACTGTGTCTGTTTTTTTTTCAGAATAAGAGTCCCAAAGAATGTTCTCCACCCTAAAACCGGAGGTAGCATTACAATCCGAGAACGACAGATCACATTGTGAGAATGCTCTGACCTCGGAGCCAGTTCGAGATGCCACTTTCCTTGCCTTTTACCTTAACCGTGCAATTTGCTGCTGAGATGTTCACTCCTGGACATGAGCCACATGGATACCAACTGAGTTGGAAACCTGTGTGGGAATCGAGGAGAAGCGACTCAATAAATTTTGCTAAATTCGGTGGTGCTTTTTAGAAATGCAGTTTCTGTTCACCTCAACCTAAAAGCCAGTTTCTGAACATAGTGACAGAAGTCAAAAGGTAATTACCTCACCCCACCCCCACTCCGGAAGAGGCGCTAACTGCCCTTGAGTGCTTTTTGTTCTCGATGTGAAGAGCTTTCACGCCTGAGTCACCTTCACGTCTCTGGTTGCTGAGTGAATCACAAAGAAGGAATTTCACCAGAGCTGCAACTGCCTCACTTCTCCACTCGCCCTCCCCGTTTACATTTTCCTGCTCGTCAGTGATTTGAAGAAAACCAAATGGAAGCGATGTCATTCTATAGCCTCTCTGTCGATTCCTCCGTTTCAGTTCCAACATGACTTAGATCTCGGGGCGGACCTTAATACTAGAGACGCTATGAATGCGCAAGTCGAAAGGTTCCTCTGAGAGTGTAATTTCTTTAATTGCTATTGTTGATTGAATGAGCCACTAACGTGCGAATTGCTCCAGAACATCTGATTCAAGACATCTGGTGCCAATTCTCGCACGTTGAATAACGATTGACAGCTTCCAAATGAGGTCTTTCTGAGACTACCTTGGGGTACATTTGACAGACAGACAAGTTCAGGAATTCGTGGTGCGCTGTGACACCAGAGCATCTGCATCTTTCCTGTCTGTGAACCGAGCCGCCTGCACAAGGAATGCAAATGCGGTACTGCTTTTCGTGGAAGGATCCGAAGGCGGTAAATACACTCTCAAACAGAGTGGCATGTAATCAGAACCAGGTTGGAGAAAAAGTTAACAACGCTTTGCACTGTAATTAAATGGAATTGCATAACATTTCACTACGAGAGCAGATTTGTTCAAGCAAATTCGAAGGCAGGTTTGCAGATGTGAAAGCATACAAGAAAGCTCAGCTCTTGTCCAGGTAAAAGGCTGCAGTTGAAGAACAAAGCAGTTTCTGCCCAGTTTCGAACTGGGGACCTTTCGCGTGTGAGGCGAACGTGATGACCACTACACTACAGAAACAAGCCACAGCCGGCCGTGCGGCGGCTCCGTGGCGTGCAGCACTGAAAGCTGAATCCGTTTCACCTTTCTGTTTCCAATAGCTCGTTGTTGTCCAGCGTAATTGACATCTTGAAAACGTAAAAAAAAAAAGACACGTTAAATTGATGACAAAATATAGACAAAGATGTCGTCGATGTTTGTACCGTAGGGCGAGGTGGAATAGGCTGGGACGACTTTCCTTGCAGCGTAACAGCTGTGACATGACCTCATGGAAGGGTGGTAAACTGAGTATTTACGTGTTTTACCCAAGTTGGTGTGAGTTGAAAACTCGACAGCATAGCTTTAAGGTGAGTGTGCTGAAAGTGACAAAGGACCTGAGGCACATTTCTCACAAAGAAGGTTGTGCGTGTTTGGAATGATCACCAGAGGAAGTGGAGAAGGCTATTACACTCAGAAAATTGCAAAGGTAATCGGTTGAGTTTCTTGATAGGAAGCGTTTAGAGGGATTGCGGCCAAATGCTGGGGAACGCGACTTGTTTAATTTTGGCTATGTGGTGAGCATGGACGAGGTCCACCGAAGTATCTTTTTCCACGGTGTACCCCAATAACGTCGTGTTGCTTCCACCGGCTTTAAAGGATTACTTTTTAGCGGAGCTTGCCATCGCAGTCTGTGGCACAATCATTTAGTCTGTTCGACTGCTCACGGGAAAGGTAGTATTGTGAAACACTGCAGAAACGAACGACTTCCTTAATTTAGCTCCGACTGACCATATTCTGTGAAATTTTCCCAGATCCTCAGCTGAGGATTTTTGCTGCTGAAAGTTACCTCAGAAACCCTGTTAAATCGAAATGTATTGAGCGAATCGCAAAACAGAAAACATTTAACACGGAACACAAACAAAACTGGCATACCTCATGCATTTTCAGACACAGAGATGCATGAATGCTAAATGTGATACAGTCTGAGGGCATGAGTCATAAAGTAATCTCACAACTAACAACAGGGCATTTCCAAACGGCTCTTTCAAACATACTGCAGCCTTAGTGCACCACCGCTTTCCAGACAATGCTGAAATGAGAGAAAGAAAGAACATAATAAGAATTGGCCGATAAAAAGTGAATTTCACCAATCACAGTCTCGATTAGATTACCTTTCCCTTCCGATGTTCCCAAGTCGGAAATGAAGGAAGTGGGAGAAATTCAATAAGGTATGACATCGAAATTCATTGGAACGATTTTCCCATTAGCTAGAAACCCAATAACAACGCGTAGAGTCACCGTAGGACTTCGTTTCACAACAGCGATGAAATAACAGTCTCCATTGGGTTCCAGTAAAAGCTCAACTTGCCTGGGACGGCAGAACTGTTTGGGATTTTCCGCGCGGGAGGCGAACACGATCATGACAGTAGAGACATTTTGAAATACTTGGCAGTATCCCACACCACAGTTAATTCCCTGGGAAGCAAACCCATTTTACTTTTGTTTTCAACATCAATATACAGTGGGCACCGAAACAGCATTTTAACAAGCTGCAGCGTTGGAGTGGATCAGCAGAAATGGCACTGGTGGGATTCGAACCAGTTTCGAGACTGGAACCTGGATCCAGCGCCTTAGACCGCTCGGCCAAACTACAAGCCGGCCGCGCCGCCTCATTTTCTTGTATTTCCAATTGTGCTCCTGCATAACAACAGATGCAAAGTCACGTGAAATGGGGTTCCATGATTCCTCTCGGACTCGCACAGCTGCTGGGATGTGCCCGGCTACAATGTCAATTTCGCAGCAGATATTGATAGCCCATCAATCCAGACAAAAATCAATGGTAAGCTGAGTCTATCTTCTCAGACTCTTTTCAGCTACAAATGTGTCTGTCAGTGCGTGAGAATATGGGTTCGCTTATGATTTGGTAAAATAACCATGAGCTGCTTGACATTACGGGAATTTCCATTCTTGCTTTGCTAAATGATTTCACCCATTGCTCGAAACAGGACGACTTTCACGTTTACACGGAATACGAAACACACCGGACTACAGTGAAAATGCACAAACCTGAGCAGGCCGTGTTCCACATCATACCGTGCAGCATAGTTTCAGTCACTGTGTCTGTTTTTTTTTTCAGAATAAGAGTCCCAAAGAATGTTCTCCACCCTAAAACCGGAGGTAGCATTACAATCCGAGAACGACAGATCACATTGTGAGAATGCTCTGACCTCGGAGCCAGTTCGAGATGCCACTTTCCTTGCCTTTTACCTTAACCGTGCAATTTGCTGCTGAGATGTTCACTCCTGGACATGAGCCACATGGATACCAACTGAGTTGGAAACCTGTGTGGGAATCGAGGAGAAGCGACTCAATAAATTTTGCTAAATTCGGTGGTGCTTTTTAGAAATGCAGTTTCTGTTCACCTCAACCTAAAAGCCAGTTTCTGAACATAGTGACAGAAGTCAAAAGGTAATTACCTCACCCCACCCCCACTCCGGAAGAGGCGCTAACTGCCCTTGAGTGCTTTTTGTTCTCGATGTGAAGAGCTTTCACGCCTGAGTCACCTTCACGTCTCTGGTTGCTGAGTGAATCACAAAGAAGGAATTTCACCAGAGCTGCAACTGCCTCACTTCTCCACTCGCCCTCCCCGTTTACATTTTCCTGCTCGTCAGTGATTTGAAGAAAACCAAATGGAAGCGATGTCATTCTATAGCCTCTCTGTCGATTCCTCCGTTTCAGTTCCAACATGACTTAGATCTCGGGGCGGACCTTAATACTAGAGACGCTATGAATGCGCAAGTCGAAAGGTTCCTCTGAGAGTGTAATTTCTTTAATTGCTATTGTTGATTGAATGAGCCACTAACGTGCGAATTGCTCCAGAACATCTGATTCAAGACATCTGGTGCCAATTCTCGCACGTTGAATAACGATTGACAGCTTCCAAATGAGGTCTTTCTGAGACTACCTTGGGGTACATTTGACAGACAGACAAGTTCAGGAATTCGTGGTGCGCTGTGACACCAGAGCATCTGCATCTTTCCTGTCTGTGAACCGAGCCGCCTGCACAAGGAATGCAAATGCGGTACTGCTTTTCGTGGAAGGATCCGAAGGCGGTAAATACACTCTCAAACAGTGGCATGTAATCAGAACCAGGTTGGAGAAAAAGTTAACAACGCTTTGCACTGTAATTAAATGGAATTGCATAACATTTCACTACGAGAGCAGATTTGTTCAAGCAAATTCGAAGGCAGGTTTGCAGATGTGAAAGCATGCAAGAAAGCTCAGCTCTTGTCCAGGTAAAAGGCTGCAGTTGAAGAACAAAGCAGTTTCTGCCCAGTTTCGAACTGGGGACCTTTCGCGTGTGAGGCGAACGTGATGACCACTTCACTACAGAAACAAGCCACAGCCGGCCGTGCGGCGGCTCCGTGGCGTGCAGCACTGAAAGCTGAATCCGTTTCACCTTTCTGTTTCCAATAGCTCGTTGTTGTCCAGCGTAATTGACATCTTGAAAACGTAAAAAAAAAGACACGTTAAATTGATGACAAAATATAGACAAAGATGTCGTCGATGTTTGTACCGTAGGGCGAGGTGGAATAGGCTGGGACGACTTTCCTTGCAGCGTAACAGCTGTGACATGACCTCATGGAAGGGTGGTAAACTGAGTATTTAGGTGTTTTACCCAAGTTGGTGTGAGTTGAAAACTCGACAGCATAGCTTTAAGGTGAGTGTGCTGAAAGTGACAAAGGACCTGAGGCACATTTCTCACAAAGAAGGTTGTGCGTGTTTGGAATGATCACCAGAGGAAGTGGAGAAGGCTATTACACTCAGAAAATTGCAAAGGTAATCGGTTGAGTTTCTTGATAGGAAGCGTTTAGAGGGATTGCGGCCAAATGCTGGGGAACGCGACTTGTTTAATTTTGGCTATGTGGTGAGCATGGACGAGGTCCACCGAAGTATCTTTTTCCACGGTGTACCCCAATAACGTCGTGTTGCTTCCACCGGCTTTAAAGGATTACTTTTTAGCGGAGCTTGCCATCGCAGTCTGTGGCACAATCATTTAGTCTGTTCGACTGCTCACGGGAAAGGTAGTATTGTGAAACACTGCAGAAACGAACGCCTTCCTTAGTTTAGCTCCGACTGACCATATTCTGTGAAATTTTCCCAGATCCTCAGCTGAGGATTTTTGCTGCTGAAAGTTACCTCAGAAACCCTGTTAAATCGAAATGTATTGAGCGAATCGCAAAACAGAAAGCATTTAACACGGAACACAAACAAAACTGGCATACCTCATGCATTTTCAGACACAGAGATGCATGAATGCTAAATGTGATACAGTCTGAGGGCATGAGTCATAAAGTAATCTCACAACTAACAACAGGGCATTTCCAAACGACTCTTTCAAACATACTGCAGCCTTAGTGCACCACCGCTTTCCAGACAATGCTGAAATGAGAGAAAGAAAGAACATAATAAGAATTGGCCGTAAAAAGTGAATTGCACCAATCACAGTCTCGATTAGATTACCTTTCCCTTCCGATGTTCCCAAGTCGGAAATGAAGGAAGTGGGAGAAATTCAATAAGGTATGACATCGAAATTCATTGGAACGATTTTCCCATTAGCTAGAAACCCAATAACAACGAGTAGAGTCACCGTAGGACTTCGTTTCACAACAGCGATGAAATAACAGTCTCCATTCGGTTCCAGTAAAAGCTCAACTTGCCTGGGACGGCAGAAATGTTTGGGATTTTCCGCGCGGGAGGCGAACACGATCATGACAGTAGAGACATTTTGAAATACTTGGCAGTATCCCACACCACAGTTAATTCCCTGGGAAGCAAACCCATTTTACTTTTGTTTTCAACATCAATATACAGTGGGCACCGAAACAGCATTTTAACAAGCTGCAGCGTTGGAGTGGATCAGCAGAAATGGCACTGGTGGGATTCGAACCCACGCCCCTTTCGAGACTGGAACCTGGATCCAGCGCCTTAGACCGCTCGGCCAAACTACAAGCCGGCCGCGCCGCCTCATTTTCTTGTATTTCAAATTGTGCTCCTGCATAACAACAGATGCAAAGTCACATGAAATGGGGTTCCATGATTCCTCTCGGACTCGCACAGCTGCTGGGATGTGCCCGGCTACAATGTCAATTTCGCAGCAGATATTGATAGCCCATCAATCCAGACAAAAATCAATGGTAAGCTGAGTCTATCTTCTCAGACTCTTTTCAGCTACAAATGTATCTGTCAGTGCGTGAGAATATGGGTTCGCTTATGATTTGGTAAAATAACCATGAGCTGCTTGACATTACGGGAATTTCCATTCTTGCTTTGCTAAATGATTTCACCCATTGCTCGAAACAGGACGACTTTCACGTTTACACGGAATACGAAACACACCGGACTACAGTGAACATGCACAAACCTGAGCAGGCCGTGTTCCACATCATACCGTGCAGTATAGTTTCAGTCACTGTGTCTGTTTTTTTTTCAGAATAAGAGTCCCAAAGAATGTTCTCCACCCTAAAACCGGAGGTAGCATTACAATCCGAGAACGACAGATCACATTGTGAGAATGCTCTGACCTCGGAGCCAGTTCGAGATGCCACTTTCCTTGCCTTTTACCTTAACCGTGCAATTTGCTGCTGAGATGTTCACTCCTGGACATGAGTCACATGGATACCAACTGAGTTGGAAACCTGTGTGGGAATCGAGGAGAAGCGACTCAATAAATTTTGCTAAATTCGGTGGTGTTTTTTAGAAATGCAGTTTCTGTTCACCTCAATCTAAAAGCCAGTTTCTGAACATAGTGACAGAAGTCAAAAGGTAATTACCTCACCCCACCCCCACTCCGGAAGAGGCGCTAACTGCCCTTGAGTGCTTTTTGTTCTCGATGTGAAGAGCTTTCACGCCTGAGTCACCTTCACGTCTCTGGTTGCTGAGTGAATCACAAAGAAGGAATTTCACCAGAGCTGCAACTGCCTCACTTCTCCACTCGCCCTCCCCGTTTACATTTTCCTGCTCGTCAGTGATTTGAAGAAAACCAAATGGAAGCGATGTCATTCTATAGCCTCTCTGTCGATTCCTCCGTTTCAGTTCCAACATGACTTAGATCTCGGGGCGGACCTTAATACTAGAGACGCTATGAATGCGCAAGTCGAAAGGTTCCTCTGAGAGTGTAATTTCTTTAATTGCTATTGTTGATTGAATGAGCCACTAACGTGCGAATTGCTCCAGAACATCTGATTCAAGACATCTGGTGCCAATTCTCGCACGTTGAATAACGATTGACAGCTTCCAAATGAGGTCTTTCTGAGACTACCTTGGGGTACATTTGACAGACAGACAAGTTCAGGAATTCGTGGTGCGCTGTGACACCAGAGCATCTGCATCTTTCCTGTCTGTGAACCGAGCCGCCTGCACAAGGAATGCAAATGCGGTACTGCTTTTCGTGGAAGGATCAGAAGGCGGTAAATACACTCTCAAACAGAGTGGCATGTAATCAGAACCAGGTTGGAGAAAAAGTTAACAACGCTTTGCACTGTAATTAAATGGAATTGCATAACATTTCACTACGAGAGCAGATTTGTTCAAGCAAATTCGAAGGCAGGTTTGCAGATGTGAAAGCATGCAAGAAAGCTCAGCTCTTGTCCATGTAAAAGGCTGCAGTTGAAGAACAAAGCAGTTTCTGCCCAGTTTCGAACTGGGGACCTTTCGCGTGTAAGGCGAACGTGATGACCACTACACTACAGAAACAAGCCACAGCCGGCCGTGCGGCGGCTCCGTGGCGTGCAGCACTGAAAGCTGAATCCGTTTCACCTTTCTGTTTCCAATAGCTCGTTGTTGTCCAGCGTAATTGACATCTTGAAAACGTAAAAAAAAAGACACGTTAAATTGATGACAAAATATAGACAAAGATGTCGTCGATGTTTGTACCGTAGGGCGAGGTGGAATAGGCTGGGACGACTTTCCTTGCAGCGTAACAGCTGCGACATGACCTTATGGAAGGGTGGTAAACTGAGTATTTAGGTGTTTTACCCAAGTTGGTGTGAGTTGAAAACTCGACAGCATAGCTTTAAGGTGAGTGTGCTGAAAGTGACAAAGGACCTGAGGCACATTTCTCACAAAGAAGGTTGTGCGTGTTTGGAATGATCACCAGAGGAAGTGGAGAAGGCTATTACACTCAGAAAATTGCAAAGGTAATCGGTTGAGTTTCTTGATAGGAAGCGTTTAGAGGGATTGCGGCCAAATGCTGGGGAACGCGACTTGTTTAATTTTGGCTATGTGGTGAGCATGGACGAGGTCCACCGAAGTATCTTTTTCCACGGTGTACCCCAATAACGTCGTGTTGCTTCCACCGGCTTTAAAGGATTACTTTTTAGCGGAGCTTGCCATCGCAGTCTGTGGCACAATCATTTAGTCTGTTCGACTGCTCACGGGAAAGGTAGTATTGTGAAACACTGCAGAAACGAACGCCTTCCTTAGTTTAGCTCCGACTGACCATATTCTGTGAAATTTTCCCAGATCCTCAGCTGAGGATTTTTGCTGCTGAAAGTTACCTCAGAAACCCTGTTAAATCGAAATGTATTGAGCGAATCGCAAAACAGAAAGCATTTAACACGGAACACAAACAAAACTGGCATACCTCATGCATTTTCAGACACAGAGATGCATGAATGCTAAATGTGATACAGTCTGAGGGCATGAGTCATAAAGTAATCTCACAACTAACAACAGGGCATTTCCAAACGACTCTTTCAAACATACTGCAGCCTTAGTGCACCACCGCTTTCCAGACAATGCTGAAATGAGAGAAAGAAAGAACATAATAAGAATTGGCCGTAAAAAGTGAATTGCACCAATCACAGTCTCGATTAGATTACCTTTCCCTTCCGATGTTCCCAAGTCGGAAATGAAGGAAGTGGGAGAAATTCAATAAGGTATGACATCGAAATTCATTGGAACGATTTTCCCATTAGCTAGAAACCCAATAACAACGAGTAGAGTCACCGTAGGACTTCGTTTCACAACAGCGATGAAATAACAGTCTCCATTCGGTTCCAGTAAAAGGTCAACTTGCCTGGGACGGCAGAAATGTTTGGGATTTTCCGCGCGGGAGGCGAACACGATCATGACAGTAGAGACATTTTGAAATACTTGGCAGTATCCCACACCACAGTTAATTCCCTGGGAAGCAAACCCATTTTACTTTTGTTTTCAACATCAATATACAGTGGGCACCGAAACAGCATTTTAACAAGCTGCAGCGTTGGAGTGGATCAGCAGAAATGGCACTGGTGGGATTCGAACCCACGCCCCTTTCGAGACTGGAACCTGGATCCAGCGCCTTAGACCGCTCGGCCAAACTACAAGCCGGCCGCGCCGCCTCATTTTCTTGTATTTCAAATTGTGCTCCTGCATAACAACAGATGCAAAGTCACATGAAATGGGGTTCCATGATTCCTCTCGGACTCGCACAGCTGCTGGGATGTGCCCGGCTACAATGTCAATTTCGCAGCAGATATTGATAGCCCATCAATCCAGACAAAAATCAATGGTAAGCTGAGTCTATCTTCTCAGACTCTTTTCAGCTACAAATGTATCTGTCAGTGCGTGAGAATATGGGTTCGCTTATGATTTGGTAAAATAACCATGAGCTGCTTGACATTACGGGAATTTCCATTCTTGCTTTGCTAAATGATTTCACCCATTGCTCGAAACAGGACGACTTTCACGTTTACACGGAATACGAAACACACCGGACTACAGTGAACATGCACAAACCTGAGCAGGCCGTGTTCCACATCATACCGTGCAGTATAGTTTCAGTCACTGTGTCTGTTTTTTTTTCAGAATAAGAGTCCCAAAGAATGTTCTCCACCCTAAAACCGGAGGTAGCATTACAATCCGAGAACGACAGATCACATTGTGAGAATGCTCTGACCTCGGAGCCAGTTCGAGATGCCACTTTCCTTGCCTTTTACCTTAACCGTGCAATTTGCTGCTGAGATGTTCACTCCTGGACATGAGTCACATGGATACCAACTGAGTTGGAAACCTGTGTGGGAATCGAGGAGAAGCGACTCAATAAATTTTGCTAAATTCGGTGGTGTTTTTTAGAAATGCAGTTTCTGTTCACCTCAATCTAAAAGCCAGTTTCTGAACATAGTGACAGAAGTCAAAAGGTAATTACCTCACCCCACCCCCACTCCGGAAGAGGCGCTAACTGCCCTTGAGTGCTTTTTGTTCTCGATGTGAAGAGCTTTCACGCCTGAGTCACCTTCACGTCTCTGGTTGCTGAGTGAATCACAAAGAAGGAATTTCACCAGAGCTGCAACTGCCTCACTTCTCCACTCGCCCTCCCCGTTTACATTTTCCTGCTCGTCAGTGATTTGAAGAAAACCAAATGGAAGCGATGTCATTCTATAGCCTCTCTGTCGATTCCTCCGTTTCAGTTCCAACATGACTTAGATCTCGGGGCGGACCTTAATACTAGAGACGCTATGAATGCGCAAGTCGAAAGGTTCCTCTGAGAGTGTAATTTCTTTAATTGCTATTGTTGATTGAATGAGCCACTAACGTGCGAATTGCTCCAGAACATCTGATTCAAGACATCTGGTGCCAATTCTCGCACGTTGAATAACGATTGACAGCTTCCAAATGAGGTCTTTCTGAGACTACCTTGGGGTACATTTGACAGACAGACAAGTTCAGGAATTCGTGGTGCGCTGTGACACCAGAGCATCTGCATCTTTCCTGTCTGTGAACCGAGCCGCCTGCACAAGGAATGCAAATGCGGTACTGCTTTTCGTGGAAGGATCAGAAGGCGGTAAATACACTCTCAAACAGAGTGGCATGTAATCAGAACCAGGTTGGAGAAAAAGTTAACAACGCTTTGCACTGTAATTAAATGGAATTGCATAACATTTCACTACGAGAGCAGATTTGTTCAAGCAAATTCGAAGGCAGGTTTGCAGATGTGAAAGCATGCAAGAAAGCTCAGCTCTTGTCCATGTAAAAGGCTGCAGTTGAAGAACAAAGCAGTTTCTGCCCAGTTTCGAACTGGGGACTTTTCGCGTGTGAGGCGAACGTGATGACCACTACACTACAGAAACAAGCCACAGCCGGCCGTGCGGCGGCTCCGTGGCGTGCAGCACTGAAAGCTGAATCCGTTTCACCTTTCTGTTTCCAATAGCTCGTTGTTGTCCAGCGTAATTGACATCTTGAAAACGTAAAAAAAAAGACACGTTAAATTGATGACAAAATATAGACAAAGATGTCGTCGATGTTTGTACCGTAGGGCGAGGTGGAATAGGCTGGGACGACTTTCCTTGCAGCGTAACAGCTGCGACATGACCTTATGGAAGGGTGGTAAACTGAGTATTTACGTGTTTTACCCAAGTTGGTGTGAGTTGAAAACTCGACAGCATAGCTTTAAGGTGAGTGTGCTGAAAGTGACAAAGGACCTGAGGCACATTTCTCACAAAGAAGGTTGTGCGTGTTTGGAATGATCACCAGAGGAAGTGGAGAAGGCTATTACACTCAGAAAATTGCAAAGGTAATCGGTTGAGTTTCTTGATAGGAAGCGTTTAGAGGGATTGCGGCCAAATGCTGGGGAACGCGACTTGTTTAATTTTGGCTATGTGGTGAGCATGGATGAGGTCCACCGAAGTATCTTTTTCCACGGTGTACCCCAATAACGTCGTGTTGCTTCCACCGGCTTTAAAGGATTACTTTTTAGCGGAGCTTGCCATCGCAGTCTGTGGCACAATCATTTAGTCTGTTCGACTGCTCACGGGAAAGGTAGTATTGTGAAACACTGCAGAAACGAACGCCTTCCTTAGTTTAGCTCCGACTGACCATATTCTGTGAAATTTTCCCAGATCCTCAGCTGAGGATTTTTGCTGCTGAAAGTTACCTCAGAAACCCTGTTAAATCGAAATGTATTGAGCGAATCGCAAAACAGAAAGCATTTAACACGGAACACAAACAAAACTGGCATACCTCATGCATTTTCAGACACAGAGATGCATGAATGCTAAATGTGATACAGTCTGAGGGCATGAGTCATAAAGTAATCTCACAACTAACAACAGGGCATTTCCAAACGACTCTTTCAAACATACTGCAGCCTTAGTGCACCACCGCTTTCCAGACAATGCTGAAATGAGAGAAAGAAAGAACATAATAAGAATTGGCCGTAAAAAGTGAATTTCACCAATCACAGTCTCGATTAGATTACCTTTCCCTTCCGATGTTCCCAAGTCGGAAATGAAGGAAGTGGGAGAAATTCAATAAGGTATGACATCGAAATTCATTGGAACGATTTTCCCATTAGCTAGAAACCCAATAACAACGAGTAGAGTCACCGTAGGACTTCGTTTCACAACAGCGATGAAATAACAGTCTCCATTCGGTTCCAGTAAAAGCTCAACTTGCCTGGGACGGCAGAACTGTTTGGGATTTTCCGCGCGGGAGGCGAACACGATCATGACAGTAGAGACATTTTGAAATACTTGGCAGTATCCCACACCACAGTTAATTCCCTGGGAAGCAAACCCATTTTACTTTTGTTTTCAACATCAATATACAGTGGGCACCGAAACAGCATTTTAACAAGCTGCAGCGTTGGAGTGGATCAGCAGAAATGGCACTGGTGGGATTCGAACCCACGCCCCTTTCGAGACTGGAACCTGGATCCAGCGCCTTAGACCACTCGGCCAAACTACAAGCCGGCCGCGCCGCCTCATTTTCTTGTATTTCAAATTGTGCTCCTGCATAACAACAGATGCAAAGTCACATGAAATGGGGTTCCATGATTCCTCTCGGACTCGCACAGCTGCTGGGATGTGCCCGGCTACAATGTCAATTTCGCAGCAGATATTGATAGCCCATCAATCCAGACAAAAATCAATGGTAAGCTGAGTCTATCTTCTCAGACTCTTTTCAGCTACAAATGTATCTGTCAGTGCGTGAGAATATGGGTTCGCTTATGATTTGGTAAAATAACCATGAGCTGCTTGACATTACGGGAATTTCCATTCTTGCTTTGCTAAATGATTTCACCCATTGCTCGAAACAGGACGACTTTCACGTTTACACGGAATACGAAACACACCGGACTACAGTGAAAATGCACAAACCTGAGCAAGCCGTGTTCCACATCATACCGTGCAGCATAGTTTCAGTCACTGTGTCTGTTTTTTTTTTCAGAATAAGAGTCCCAAAGAATGTTCTCCACCCAAAAACCGGAGGTAGCATTACAATCCGAGAACGACAGATCACATTGTGAGAATGCTCTGACCTCGGAGCCAGTTCGAGATGCCACTTTCCTTGCCTTTTACCTTAACCGTGCAATTTGCTGCTGAGATGTTCACTCCTGGACATGAGCCACATGGATACCAACTGAGTTGGAAACCTGTGTGGGAATCGAGGAGAAGCGACTCAATAAATTTTGCTAAATTCGGTGGTGCTTTTTAGAAATGCAGTTTCTGTTCACCTCAATCTAAAAGCCAGTTTCTGAACATAGTGACAGAAGTCAAAAGGTAATTACCTCACCCCACCCCCACTCCGGAAGAGGCGCTAACTGCCCTTGAGTGCTTTTTGTTCTCGATGTGAAGAGCTTTCACGCCTGAGTCACCTTCACGTCTCTGGTTGCTGAGTGAATCACAAAGAAGGAATTTCACCAGAGCTGCAACTGCCTCACTTCTCCACTCGCCCTCCCCGTTTACATTTTCCTGCTCGTCAGTGATTTGAAGAAAACCAAATGGAAGCGATGTCATTCTATAGCCTCTCTGTCGATTCCTCCGTTTCAGTTCCAACATGACTTAGATCTCGGGGCGGACCTTAATACTAGAGACGCTATGAATGCGCAAGTCGAAAGGTTCCTCTGAGAGTGTAATTTCTTTAATTGCTATTGTTGATTGAATGAGCCACTAACGTGCGAATTGCTCCAGAACATCTGATTCAAGACATCTGGTGCCAATTCTCGCACGTTGAATAACGATTGACAGCTTCCAAATGAGGTCTTTCTGAGACTACCTTGGGGTACATTTGACAGACAGACAAGTTCAGGAATTCGTGGTGCGCTGTGACACCAGAGCATCTGCATCTTTCCTGTCTGTGAACCGAGCCGCCTGCACAAGGAATGCAAATGCGGTACTGCTTTTCGTGGAAGGATCAGAAGGCGGTAAGTACACTCTCAAACAGAGTGGCATGTAATCAGAACCAGGTTGGAGAAAAAGTTAACAACGCTTTGCACTGTAATTAAATGGAATTGCATAACATTTCACTACGAGAGCAGATTTGTTCAAGCAAATTCGAAGGCAGGTTTGCAGATGTGAAAGCATGCAAGAAAGCTCAGCTCTTGTCCATGTAAAAGGCTGCAGTTGAAGAACAAAGCAGTTTCTGCCCAGTTTCGAACTGGGGACCTTCCGCGTGTGAGGCGAACGTGATGACCACTACACTACAGAAACAAGCCACAGCCGGCCGTGCGGCGGCTCCGTGGCGTGCAGCACTGAAAGCTGAATCCGTTTCACCTTTCTGTTTCCAATAGCTCGTTGTTGTCCAGCGTAATTGACATCTTGAAAACGTAAAAAAAAAGACACGTTAAATTGATGACAAAATATAGACAAAGATGTCGTCGATGTTTGTACCGTAGGGCGAGGTGGAATAGGCTGGGACGACTTTCCTTGCAGCGTAACAGCTGCGACATGACCTTATGGAAGGGTGGTAAACTGAGTATTTAGGTGTTTTACCCAAGTTGGTGTGAGTTGAAAACTCGACAGCATAGCTTTAAGGTGAGTGTGCTGAAAGTGACAAAGGACCTGAGGCACATTTCTCACAAAGAAGGTTGTGCGTGTTTGGAATGATCACCAGAGGAAGTGGAGAAGGCTATTACACTCAGAAAATTGCAAAGGTAATCGGTTGAGTTTCTTGATAGGAAGCGTTTAGAGGGATTGCGGCCAAATGCTGGGGAACGCGACTTGTTTAATTTTGGCTATGTGGTGAGCATGGACGAGGTCCACCGAAGTATCTTTTTCCACGGTGTACCCCAATAACGACGTGTTGCTTCCACCGGCTTTAAAGGATTACTTTTTAGCGGAGCTTGCCATCGCAGTCTGTGGCACAATCATTTAGTCTGTTCGACTGCTCACGGGAAAGGTAGTATTGTGAAACACTGCAGAAACGAACGCCTTCCTTAGTTTAGCTCCGACTGACCATATTCTGTGAAATTTTCCCAGATCCTCAGCTGAGGATTTTTGCTGCTGAAAGTTACCTCAGAAACCCTGTTAAATCGAAATGTATTGAGCGAATCGCAAAACAGAAAGCATTTAACACGGAACACAAACAAAACTGGCATACCTCATGCATTTTCAGACACAGAGATGCATGAATGCTAAATGTGATACAGTCTGAGGGCATGAGTCATAAAGTAATCTCACAACTAACAACAGGGCATTTCCAAACGACTCTTTCAAACATACTGCAGCCTTAGTGCACCACCGCTTTCCAGACAATGCTGAAATGAGAGAAAGAAAGAACATAATAAGAATTGGCCGTAAAAAGTGAATTTCACCAATCACAGTCTCGATTAGATTACCTTTCCCTTCCGATGTTCCCAAGTCGGAAATGAAGGAAGTGGGAGAAATTCAATCAGGTATGACATCGAAATTCATTGGAACGATTTTCCCATTAGCTAGAAACCCAATAACAACGAGTAGAGTCACCGTAGGACTTCGTTTCACAACAGCGATGAAATAACAGTCTCCATTCGGTTCCAGTAAAAGCTCAACTTGCCTGGGACGGCAGAAATGTTTGGGATTTTCCGCGCGGGAGGCGAACACGATCATGACAGTAGAGACATTTTGAAATACTTGGCAGTATCCCACACCACAGTTAATTCCCTGGGAAGCAAACCCATTTTACTTTTGTTTTCAACATCAATATACAGTGGGCACCGAAACAGCATTTTAACAAGCTGCAGCGTTGGAGTGGATCAGCAGAAATGGCACTGGTGGGATTCGAACCCACGCCCCTTTCGAGACTGGAACCTGGATCCAGCGCCTTAGACCGCTCGGCCAAACTACAAGCCGGCCGCGCCGCCTCATTTTCTTGTATTTCAAATTGTGCTCCTGCATAACAACAGATGCAAAGTCACATGAAATGGGGTTCCATGATTCCTCTCGGACTCGCACAGCTGCTGGGATGTGCCCGGCTACAATGTCAATTTCGCAGCAGATATTGATAGCCCATCAATCCAGACAAAAATCAATGGTAAGCTGAGTCTATCTTCTCAGACTCTTTTCAGCTACAAATGTATCTGTCAGTGCGTGAGAATATGGGTTCGCTTATGATTTGGTAAAATAACCATGAGCTGCTTGACATTACGGGAATTTCCATTCTTGCTTTGCTAAATGATTTCACCCATTGCTCGAAACAGGACGACTTTCACGTTTACACGGAATACGAAACACACCGGACTACAGTGAAAATGCACAAACCTGAGCAGGCCGTGTTCCACATCATACCGTGCAGCATAGTTTCAGTCACTGTGTCTGTTTTTTTTTTCAGAATAAGAGTCCCAAAGAATGTTCTCCACCCTAAAACCGGAGGTAGCATTACAATCCGAGAACGACAGATCACATTGTGAGAATGCTCTGACCTCGGAGCCAGTTCGAGATGCCACTTTCCTTGCCTTTTACCTTAACCGTGCAATTTGCTGCTGAGATGTTCACTCCTGGACATGAGCCACATGGATACCAACTGAGTTGGAAACCTGTGTGGGAATCGAGGAGAAGCGACTCAATAAATTTTGCTAAATTCGGTGGTGCTTTTTAGAAATGCAGTTTCTGTTCACCTCAATCTAAAAGCCAGTTTCTGAACATAGTGACAGAAGTCAAAAGGTAATTACCTCACCCCACCCCCACTCCGGAAGAGGCGCTAACTGCCCTTGAGTGCTTTTTGTTCTCGATGTGAAGAGCTTTCACGCCTGAGTCACCTTCACGTCTCTGGTTGCTGAGTGAATCACAAAGAAGGAATTTCACCAGAGCTGCAACTGCCTCACTTCTCCACTCGCCCTCCCCGTTTACATTTTCCTGCTCGTCAGTGATTTGAAGAAAACCAAATGGAAGCGATGTCATTCTATAGCCTCTCTGTCGATTCCTCCGTTTCAGTTCCAACATGACTTAGATCTCGGGGCGGACCTTAATACTAGAGACGGTATGAATGCGCAAGTCGAAAGGTTCCTCTGAGAGTGTAATTTCTTTAATTGCTATTGTTGATTGAATGAGCCACTAACGTGCGAATTGCTCCAGAACATCTGATTCAAGACATCTGGTGCCAATTCTCGCACGTTGAATAACGATTGACAGCTTCCAAATGAGGTCTTTCTGAGACTACCTTGGGGTACATTTGACAGACAGACAAGTTCAGGAATTCGTGGTGCGCTGTGACACCAGAGCATCTGCATCTTTCCTGTCTGTGAACCGAGCCGCCTGCACAAGGAATGCAAATGCGGTACTGCTTTTCGTGGAAGGATCAGAAGGCGGTAAATACACTCTCAAACAGAGTGGCATGTAATCAGAACCAGGTTGGAGAAAAAGTTAACAACGCTTTGCACTGTAATTAAATGGAATTGCATAACATTTCACTACGAGAGCAGATTTGTTCAAGCAAATTCGAAGGCAGGTTTGCAGATGTGAAAGCATGCAAGAAAGCTCAGCTCTTGTCCATGTAAAAGGCTGCAGTTGAAGAACAAAGCAGTTTCTGCCCAGTTTCGAACTGGGGACCTTCCGCGTGTGAGGCGAACGTGATGACCACTACACTACAGAAACAAGCCACAGCCGGCCGTCCGGCGGCTCCGTGGCGTGCAGCACTGAAAGCTGAATCCGTTTCACCTTTCTGTTTCCAATAGCTCGTTGTTGTCCAGCGTAATTGACATCTTGAAAACGTAAAAAAAAAGACACGTTAAATTGATGACAAAATATAGACAAAGATGTCGTCGATGTTTGTACCGTAGGGCGAGGTGGAATAGGCTGGGACGACTTTCCTTGCAGCGTAACAGCTGCGACATGACCTTATGGAAGGGTGGTAAACTGAGTATTTACGTGTTTTACCCAAGTTGGTGTGAGTTGAAAACTCGACAGCATAGCTTTAAGGTGAGTGTGCTGAAAGTGACAAAGGACCTGAGGCACATTTCTCACAAAGAAGGTTGTGCGTGTTTGGAATGATCACCAGAGGAAGTGGAGAAGGCTATTACACTCAGAAAATTGCAAAGGTAATCGGTTGAGTTTCTTGATAGGAAGCGTTTAGAGGGATTGCGGCCAAATGCTGGGGAACGCGACTTGTTTAATTTTGGCTATGTGGTGAGCATGGACGAGGTCCACCGAAGTATCTTTTTCCACGGTGTACCCCAATAACGTCGTGTTGCTTCCACCGGCTTTAAAGGATTACTTTTTAGCGGAGCTTGCCATCGCAGTCTGTGGCACAATCATTTAGTCTGTTCGACTGCTCACGGGAAAGGTAGTATTGTGAAACACTGCAGAAACGAACGCCTTCCTTAGTTTAGCTCCGACTGACCATATTCTGTGAAATTTTCCCAGATCCTCAGCTGAGGATTTTTGCTGCTGAAAGTTACCTCAGAAACCCTGTTAAATCGAAATGTATTGAGCAAAACAGAAAGCATTTAACACGGAACACAAACAAAACTGGCATACCTCATGCATTTTCAGACACAGAGATGCATGAATGCTAAATGTGATACAGTCTGAGGGCATGAGTCATAAAGTAATCTCACAACTAACAACAGGGCATTTCCAAACGACTCTTTCAAACATACTGCAGCCTTAGTGCACCACCGCTTTCCAGACAATGCTGAAATGAGAGAAAGAAAGAACATAATAAGAATTGGCCGTAAAAAGTGAATTGCACCAATCACAGTCTCGATTAGATTACCTTTCCCTTCCGATGTTCCCAAGTCGGAAATGAAGGAAGTGGGAGAAATTCAATAAGGTATGACATCGAAATTCATTGGAACGATTTTCCCATTAGCTAGAAACCCAATAACAACGAGTAGAGTCACCGTAGGACTTCGTTTCACAACAGCGATGAAATAACAGTCTCCATTCGGTTCCAGTAAAAGCTCAACTTGCCTGGGACGGCAGAAATGTTTGGGATTTTCCGCGCGGGAGGCGAACACGATCATGACAGTAGAGACATTTTGAAATACTTGGCAGTATCCCACACCACAGTTAATTCCCTGGGAAGCAAACCCATTTTACTTTTGTTTTCAACATCAATATACAGTGGGCACCGAAACAGCATTTTAACAAGCTGCAGCGTTGGAGTGGATCAGCAGAAATGGCACTGGTGGGATTCGAACCCACGCCCCTTTCGAGACTGGAACCTGGATCCAGCGCCTTAGACCGCTCGGCCAAACTACAAGCCGGCCGCGCCGCCTCATTTTCTTGTATTTCAAATTGTGCTCCTGCATAACAACAGATGCAAAGTCACATGAAATGGGGTTCCATGATTCCTCTCGGACTCGCACAGCTGCTGGGATGTGCCCGGCTACAATGTCAATTTCGCAGCAGATATTGATAGCCCATCAATCCAGACAAAAATCAATGGTAAGCTGAGTCTATCTTCTCAGACTCTTTTCAGCTACAAATGTATCTGTCAGTGCGTGAGAATATGGGTTCGCTTATGATTTGGTAAAATAACCATGAGCTGCTTGACATTACGGGAATTTCCATTCTTGCTTTGCTAAATGATTTCACCCATTGCTCGAAACAGGACGACTTTCACGTTTACACGGAATACGAAACACACCGGACTACAGTGAAAATGCACAAACCTGAGCAGGCCGTGTTCCACATCATACCGTGCAGCATAGTTTCAGTCACTGTGTCTGTTTTTTTTTTCAGAATAAGAGTCCCAAAGAATGTTCTCCACCCTAAAACCGGAGGTAGCATTACAATCCGAGAACGACAGATCACATTGTGAGAATGCTCTGACCTCGGAGCCAGTTCGAGATGCCACTTTCCTTGCCTTTTACCTTAACCGTGCAATTTGCTGCTGAGATGTTCACTCCTGGACATGAGCCACATGGATACCAACTGAGTTGGAAACCTGTGTGGGAATCGAGGAGAAGCGACTCAATAAATTTTGCTAAATTCGGTGGTGCTTTTTAGAAATGCAGTTTCTGTTCACCTCAATCTAAAAGCCAGTTTCTGAACATAGTGACAGAAGTCAAAAGGTAATTACCTCACCCCACCCCCACTCCGGAAGAGGCGCTAACTGCCCTTGAGTGCTTTTTGTTCTCGATGTGAAGAGCTTTCACGCCTGAGTCACCTTCACGTCTCTGGTTGCTGAGTGAATCACAAAGAAGGAATTTCACCAGAGCTGCAACTGCCTCACTTCTCCACTCGCCCTCCCCGTTTACATTTTCCTGCTCGTCAGTGATTTGAAGAAAACCAAATGGAAGCGATGTCATTCTATAGCCTCTCTGTCGATTCCTCCGTTTCAGTTCCAACATGACTTAGATCTCGGGGCGGACCTTAATACTAGAGACGCTATGAATGCGCAAGTCGAAAGGTTCCTCTGAGAGTGTAATTTCTTTAATTGCTATTGTTGATTGAATGAGCCACTAACGTGCGAATTGCTCCAGAACATCTGATTCAAGACATCTGGTGCCAATTCTCGCACGTTGAATAACGATTGACAGCTTCCAAATGAGGTCTTTCTGAGACTACCTTGGGGTACATTTGACAGACAGACAAGTTCAGGAATTCGTGGTGCGCTGTGACACCAGAGCATCTGCATCTTTCCTGTCTGTGAACCGAGCCGCCTGCACAAGGAATGCAAATGCGGTACTGCTTTTCGTGGAAGGATCAGAAGGCGGTAAATACACTCTCAAACAGAGTGGCATGTAATCAGAACCAGGTTGGAGAAAAAGTTAACAACGCTTTGCACTGTAATTAAATGGAATTGCATAACATTTCACTACGAGAGCAGATTTGTTCAAGCAAATTCGAAGGCAGGTTTGCAGATGTGAAAGCATGCAAGAAAGCTCAGCTCTTGTCCATGTAAAAGGCTGCAGTTGAAGAACAAAGCAGTTTCTGCCTAGTTTCGAACTGGGGACCTTTCGCGTGTGAGGCGAACGTGATGACCACTACACTACAGAAACAAGCCACAGCCGGCCTTGCGGCGGCTCCGTGGCGTGCAGCACTGAAAGCTGAATCCGTTTCACCTTTCTGTTTCCAAGAGCTCGTTGTTGTCCAGCGTAATTGACATCTTGAAAACGTAAAAAAAAAGACACGTTAAATTGATGACAAAATATAGACAAAGATGTCGTCGATGTTTGTACCGTAGGGCGAGGTGGAATAGGCTGGGACGACTTTCCTTGCAGCGTAACAGCTGCGACATGACCTTATGGAAGGGTGGTAAACTGAGTATTTACGTGTTTTACCCAAGTTGGTGTGAGTTGAAAACTCGACAGCATAGCTTTAAGGTGAGTGTGCTGAAAGTGACAAAGGACCTGAGGCACATTTCTCACAAAGAAGGTTGTGCGTGTTTGGAATGATCACCAGAGGAAGTGGAGAAGGCTATTACACTCAGAAAATTGCAAAGGTAATCGGTTGAGTTTCTTGATAGGAAGCGTTTAGAGGGATTGCGGCCAAATGCTGGGGAACGCGACTTGTTTAATTTTGGCTATGTGGTGAGCATGGACGAGGTCCACCGAAGTATCTTTTTTCCATGGTGTACCCCAATAACGTCGTGTTGCTTCCACCGGCTTTAAAGGATTACTTTTTAGCGGAGCTTGCCATCGCAGTCTGTGGCACAATCATTTAGTCTGTTCGACTGCTCACGGGAAAGGTAGTATTGTGAAACACTGCAGAAACGAACGCCTTCCTTAGTTTAGCTCCGACTGACCATACTCTGTGAAATTTTCCCAGATCCTCAGCTGAGGAATTTTGCTGCTGGAAGTTACCTCAGAAACCCTGTTAAATCGAAATGTATTGAGCGAATCGCAAAACAGAAAGCATTTAACACGGAACACAAACAAAACTGGCATACCTCATGCATTTTCAGACACAGAGATGCATGAATGCTAAATGTGATACAGTCTGAGGGCATGAGTCATAAAGTAATCTCACAACTAACAACAGGGCATTTCCAAACGACTCTTTCAAACATACTGCAGCCTTAGTGCACCACCGCTTTCCAGACAATGCTGAAATGAGAGAAAGAAAGAACATAATAAGAATTGGCCGTAAAAAGTGAATTGCACCAATCACAGTCTCGATTAGATTACCTTTCCCTTCCGATGTTCCCAAGTCGGAAATGAAGGAAGTGGGAGAAATTCAATAAGGTATGACATCGAAATTCATTGGAACGATTTTCCCATTAGCTAGAAACCCAATAACAACGAGTAGAGTCACCGTAGGACTTCGTTTCACAACAGCGATGAAATAACAGTCTCCATTCGGTTCCAGTAAAAGCTCAACTTGCCTGGGACGGCAGAACTGTTTGGGATTTTCCGCGCGGGAGGCGAACACGATCATGACAGTAGAGACATTTTGAAATACTTGGCAGTATCCCACACCACAGTTAATTCCCTGGGAAGCAAACCCATTTTACTTTTGTTTTCAACATCAATATACAGTGGGCACCGAAACAGCATTTTAACAAGCTGCAGCGTTGGAGTGGATCAGCAGAAATGGCACTGGTGGGATTCGAACCCACGCCCCTTTCGAGACTGGAACCTGGATCCAGCGCCTTAGACCGCTCGGCCAAACTACAAGCCGGCCGCGCCGCCTCATTTTCTTGTATTTCAAATTGTGCTCCTGCATAACAACAGATGCAAAGTCACATGAAATGGGGTTCCATGATTCCTCTCGGACTCGCACAGCTGCTGGGATGTGCCCGGCTACAATGTCAATTTCGCAGCAGATATTGATAGCCCATCAATCCAGACAAAAATCAATGGTAAGCTGAGTCTATCTTCTCAGACTCTTTTCAGCTACAAATGTATCTGTCAGTGCGTGAGAATATGGGTTCGCTTATGATTTGGTAAAATAACCATGAGCTGCTTGACATTACGGGAATTTCCATTCTTGCTTTGCTAAATGATTTCACCCATTGCTCGAAACAGGACGACTTTCACGTTTACACGGAATACGAAACACACCGGACTACAGTGAACATGCACAAACCTGAGCAGGCCGTGTTCCACATCATACCGTGCAGCATAGTTTCAGTCACTGTGTCTGTTTTTTTTTTCAGAATAAGAGTCCCAAAGAATGTTCTCCACCCTAAAACCGGAGGTAGCATTACAATCCGAGAACGACAGATCACATTGTGAGAATGCTCTGACCTCGGAGCCAGTTCGAGATGCCACTTTCCTTGCCTTTTACCTTAACCGTGCAATTTGCTGCTGAGATGTTCACTCCTGGACATGAGCCACATGGATACCAACTGAGTTGGAAACCTGTGTGGGAATCGAGGAGAAGCGACTCAATAAATTTTGCTAAATTCGGTGGTGCTTTTTAGAAATGCAGTTTCTGTTCACCTCAATCTAAAAGCCAGGTTCTGAACATAGTGACAGAAGTCAAAAGGTAATTACCTCACCCCACCCCCACTCCGGAAGAGGCGCGAACTGCCCTTGAGTGCTTTTTGTTCTCGATGTGAAGAGCTTTCACGCCTGAGTCACCTTCACGTCTCTGGTTGCTGAGTGAATCACAAAGAAGGAATTTCACCAGAGCTGCAACTGCCTCACTTCTCCACTCGCCCTCCCCGTTTACATTTTCCTGCTCGTCAGTGATTTGAAGAAAACCAAATGGAAGCGATGTCATTCTATAGCCTCTCTGTCGATTCCTCCGTTTCAGTTCCAACATGACTTAGATCTCGGGGCGGACCTTAATACTAGAGACGCTATGAATGCGCAAGTCGAAAGGTTCCTCTGAGAGTGTAATTTCTTTAATTGCTATTGTTGATTGAATGAGCCACTAACGTGCGAATTGCTCCAGAACATCTGATTCAAGACATCTGGTGCCAATTCTCGCACGTTGAATAACGATTGACAGCTTCCAAATGAGGTCTTTCTGAGACTACCTTGGGGTACATTTGACAGACAGACAAGTTCAGGAATTCGTGGTGCGCTGTGACACCAGAGCATCTGCATCTTTCCTGTCTGTGAACCGAGCCGCCTGCACAAGGAATGCAAATGCGGTACTGCTTTTCGTGGAAGGATCAGAAGGCGGTAAATACACTCTCAAACAGAGTGGCATGTAATCAGAACCAGGTTGGAGAAAAAGTTAACAACGCTTTGCACTGTAATTAAATGGAATTGCATAACATTTCACTACGAGAGCAGATTTGTTCAAGCAAATTCGAAGGCAGGTTTGCAGATGTGAAAGCATGCAAGAAAGCTCAGCTCTTGTCCATGTAAAAGGCTGCATTTGAAGAACAAAGCAGTTTCTGCCCAGTTTCGAACTGGGGACCTTTCGCGTGTGAGGCGAACGTGATGACCACTACACTACAGAAACAAGCCACAGCCGGCCGGGCGGCGGCTCCGTGGCGTGCAGCACTGAAAGCTGAATCCGTTTCCCCTTTCTGTTTCCAATAGCTCGTTGTTGTCCAGCGTAATTGACATCTTGAAAACGTAAAAAAAAAGACACGTTAAATTGATGACAAAATATAGACAAAGATGTCGTCGATGTTTGTACCGTAGGGCGAGGTGGAATAGGCTGGGACGACTTTCCTTGCAGCGTAACAGCTGCGACATGACCTAATGGAAGGGTGGTAAACTGAGTATTTACGTGTTTTACCCAAGTTGGTGTGAGTTGAAAACTCGACAGCATAGCTTTAAGGTGAGTGTGCTGAAAGTGACAAAGGACCTGAGGCACATTTCTCACAAAGAAGGTTGTGCGTGTTTGGAATGATCACCAGAGGAAGTGGAGAAGGCTATTACACTCAGAAAATTGCAAAGGTAATCGGTTGAGTTTCTTGATAGGAAGCGTTTAGAGGGATTGCGGCCAAATGCTGGGGAACGCGACTTGTTTAATTTTGGCTATGTGGTGAGCATGGACGAGGTCCACCGAAGTATCTTTTTCCACGGCGTACCCCAATAACGTCGTGTTGCTTCCACCGGCTTTAAAGGATTACTTTTTAGCGGAGCTTGCCATCGCAGTCTGTGGCACAATCATTTAGTCTGTTCGACTGCTCACGGGAAAGGTAGTATTGTGAAACACTGCAGAAACGAACGCCTTCCTTAGTTTAGCTCCGACTGACCATATTCTGTGAAATTTTCCCAGATCCTCAGCTGAGGATTTTTGCTGCTGAAAGTTACCTCAGAAACCCTGTTAAATCGAAATGTATTGAGCGAATCGCAAAACAGAAATCATTTAACACGGAACACAAACAAAACTGGCATACCTCATGCATTTTCAGACACAGAGATGCATGAATGCTAAATGTGATACAGTCTGAGGGCATGAGTCATAAAGTAATCTCACAACTAACAACAGGGCATTTCCAAACGACTCTTTCAAACGTACTGCAGCCTTAGTGCACCACCGCTTTCCAGACAATGCTGAAATGAGAGAAAGAAAGAACATAATAAGAATTGGCCGTAAAAAGTGAATTTCACCAATCACAGTCTCGATTAGATTACCTTTCCCTTCCGATGTTCCCAAGTCGGAAATGAAGGAAGTGGGAGAAATTCAATAAGGTATGACATCGAAATTCATTGGAACGATTTTCCCATTAGCTAGAAACCCAATAACAACGAGTAGAGTCACCGTAGGACTTCGTTTCACAACAGCGATGAAATAACAGTCTCCATTCGGTTCCAGTAAAAGCTCAACTTGCCTGGGACGGCAGAACTGTTTGGGATTTTCCGCGCGGGAGGCGAACACGATCATGACAGTAGAGACATTTTGAAATACTTGGCAGTATCCCACACCACAGTTAATTCCCTGGGAAGCAAACCCATTTTACTTTTGTTTTCAACATCAATATACAGTGGGCACCGAAACAGCATTTTAACAAGCTGCAGCGTTGGAGTGGATCAGCAGAAATGGCACTGGTGGGATTCGAACCCACGCCCCTTTCGAGACTGGAACCTGGATCCAGCGCCTTAGACCGCTCGGCCAAACTACAAGCCGGCCGCGCCGCCTCATTTTCTTGTATTTCAAATTGTGCTCCTGCATAACAACAGATGCAAAGTCACATGAAATGGGGTTCCATGATTCCTCTCGGACTCGCACAGCTGCTGGGATGTGCCCGGCTACAATGTCAATTTCGCAGCAGATATTGATAGCCCATCAATCCAGACAAAAATCAATGGTAAGCTGAGTCTATCTTCTCAGACTCTTTTCAGCTACAAATGTATCTGTCAGTGCGTGAGAATATGGGTTCGCTTATGATTTGGTAAAATAACCATGAGCTGCTTGACATTACGGGAATTTCCATTCTTGCTTTGCTAAATGATTTCACCCATTGCTCGAAACAGGACGACTTTCACGTTTACACGGAATACGAAACACACCGGACTACAGTGAAAATGCACAAACCTGAGCAAGCCGTGTTCCACATCATACCGTGCAGCATAGTTTCAGTCACTGTGTCTGTTTTTTTTTTCAGAATAAGAGTCCCAAAGAATGTTCTCCACCCAAAAACCGGAGGTAGCATTACAATCCGAGAACGACAGATCACATTGTGAGAATGCTCTGACCTCGGAGCCAGTTCGAGATGCCACTTTCCTTGCCTTTTACCTTAACCGTGCAATTTGCTGCTGAGATGTTCACTCCTGGACATGAGCCACATGGATACCAACTGAGTTGGAAACCTGTGTGGGAATCGAGGAGAAGCGACTCAATAAATTTTGCTAAATTCGGTGGTGCTTTTTAGAAATGCAGTTTCTGTTCACCTCAATCTAAAAGCCAGTTTCTGAACATAGTGACAGAAGTCAAAAGGTAATTACCTCACCCCACCCCCACTCCGGAAGAGGCGCTAACTGCCCTTGAGTGCTTTTTGTTCTCGATGTGAAGAGCTTTCACGCCTGAGTCACCTTCACGTCTCTGGTTGCTGAGTGAATCACAAAGAAGGAATTTCACCAGAGCTGCAACTGCCTCACTTCTCCACTCGCCCTCCCCGTTTACATTTTCCTGCTCGTCAGTGATTTGAAGAAAACCAAATGGAAGCGATGTCATTCTATAGCCTCTCTGTCGATTCCTCCGTTTCAGTTCCAACATGACTTAGATCTCGGGGCGGACCTTAATACTAGAGACGCTATGAATGCGCAAGTCGAAAGGTTCCTCTGAGAGTGTAATTTCTTTAATTGCTATTGTTGATTGAATGAGCCACTAACGTGCGAATTGCTCCAGAACATCTGATTCAAGACATCTGGTGCCAATTCTCGCACGTTGAATAACGATTGACAGCTTCCAAATGAGGTCTTTCTGAGACTACCTTGGGGTACATTTGACAGACAGACAAGTTCAGGAATTCGTGGTGCGCTGTGACACCAGAGCATCTGCATCTTTCCTGTCTGTGAACCGAGCCGCCTGCACAAGGAATGCAAATGCGGTACTGCTTTTCGTGGAAGGATCAGAAGGCGGTAAATACACTCTCAAACAGAGTGGCATGTAATCAGAACCAGGTTGGAGAAAAAGTTAACAACGCTTTGCACTGTAATTAAATGGAATTGCATAACATTTCACTACGAGAGCAGATTTGTTCAAGCAAATTCGAAGGCAGGTTTGCAGATGTGAAAGCATGCAAGAAAGCTCAGCTCTTGTCCATGTAAAAGGCTGCATTTGAAGAACAAAGCAGTTTCTGCCCAGTTTCGAACTGGGGACCTTTCGCGTGTGAGGCGAACGTGATGACCACTACACTACAGAAACAAGCCACAGCCGGCCGTGCGGCGGCTCCGTGGCGTGCAGCACTGAAAGCTGAATCCGTTTCACCTTTCTGTTTCCAATAGCTCGTTGTTGTCCAGCGTAATTGACATCTTGAAAACGTAAAAAAAAAGACACGTTAAATTGATGACAAAATATAGACAAAGATGTCGTCGATGTTTGTACCGTAGGGCGAGGTGGAATAGGCTGGGACGACTTTCCTTGCAGCGTAACAGCTGCGACATGACCTTATGGAAGGGTGGTAAACTGAGTATTTACGTGTTTTACCCAAGTTGGTGTGAGTTGAAAACTCGACAGCTTAGCTTTAAGGTGAGTGTGCTGAAAGTGACAAAGGACCTGAGGCACATTTCTCACAAAGAAGGTTGTGCGTGTTTGGAATGATCACCAGAGGAAGTGGAGAAGGCTATTACACTCAGAAAATTGCAAAGGTAATCGGTTGAGTTTCTTGATAGGAAGCGTTTAGAGGGATTGCGGCCAAATGCTGGGGAACGCGACTTGTTTAATTTTGGCTATGTGGTGAGCATGGACGAGGTCCACCGAAGTATCTTTTTCCACGGCGTACCCCAATAACGTCGTGTTGCTTCCACCGGCTTTAAAGGATTACTTTTTAGCGGAGCTTGCCATCGCAGTCTGTGGCACAATCATTTAGTCTGTTCGACTGCTCACGGGAAAGGTAGTATTGTGAAACACTGCAGAAACGAACGCCTTCCTTAGTTTAGCTCCGACTGACCATATTCTGTGAAATTTTCCCAGATCCTCAGCTGAGGATTTTTGCTGCTGAAAGTTACCTCAGAAACCCTGTTAAATCGAAATGTATTGAGCGAATCGCAAAACAGAAATCATTTAACACGGAACACAAACAAAACTGGCATACCTCATGCATTTTCAGACACAGAGATGCATGAATGCTAAATGTGATACAGTCTGAGGGCATGAGTCATAAAGTAATCTCACAACTAACAACAGGGCATTTCCAAACGACTCTTTCAAACATACTGCAGCCTTAGTGCACCACCGCTTTCCAGACAATGCTGAAATGAGAGAAAGAAAGAACATAATAAGAATTGGCCGTAAAAAGTGAATTTCACCAATCACAGTCTCGATTAGATTACCTTTCCCTTCCGATGTTCCCAAGTCGGAAATGAAGGAAGTGGGAGAAATTCAATAAGGTATGACATCGAAATTCATTGGAACGATTTTCCCATTAGCTAGAAACCCAATAACAACGAGTAGAGTCACCGTAGGACTTCGTTTCACAACAGCGATGAAATAACAGTCTCCATTCGGTTCCAGTAAAAGCTCAACTTGCCTGGGACGGCAGAACTGTTTGGGATTTTCCGCGCGGGAGGCGAACACGATCATGACAGTAGAGACATTTTGAAATACTTGGCAGTATCCCACACCACAGTTAATTCCCTGGGAAGCAAACCCATTTTACTTTTGTTTTCAACATCAATATACAGTGGGCACCGAAACAGCATTTTAACAAGCTGCAGCGTTGGAGTGGATCAGCAGAAATGGCACTGGTGGGATTCGAACCCACGCCCCTTTCGAGACTGGAACCTGGATCCAGCGCCTTAGACCGCTCGGCCAAACTACAAGCCGGCCGCGCCGCCTCATTTTCTTGTATTTCAAATTGTGCTCCTGCATAACAACAGATGCAAAGTCACATGAAATGGGGTTCCATGATTCCTCTCGGACTCGCACAGCTGCTGGGATGTGCCCGGCTACAATGTCAATTTCGCAGCAGATATTGATAGCCCATCAATCCAGACAAAAATCAATGGTAAGCTGAGTCTATCTTCTCAGACTCTTTTCAGCTACAAATGTATCTGTCAGTGCGTGAGAATATGGGTTCGCTTATGATTTGGTAAAATAACCATGAGCTGCTTGACATTACGGGAATTTCCATTCTTGCTTTGCTAAATGATTTCACCCATTGCTCGAAACAGGACGACTTTCACGTTTACACGGAATACGAAACACACCGGACTACAGTGAAAATGCACAAACCTGAGCAAGCCGTGTTCCACATCATACCGTGCAGCATAGTTTCAGTCACTGTGTCTGTTTTTTTTTTCAGAATAAGAGTCCCAAAGAATGTTCTCCACCCAAAAACCGGAGGTAGCATTACAATCCGAGAACGACAGATCACATTGTGAGAATGCTCTGACCTCGGAGCCAGTTCGAGATGCCACTTTCCTTGCCTTTTACCTTAACCGTGCAATTTGCTGCTGAGATGTTCACTCCTGGACATGAGCCACATGGATACCAACTGAGTTGGAAACCTGTGTGGGAATCGAGGAGAAGCGACTCAATAAATTTTGCTAAATTCGGTGGTGCTTTTTAGAAATGCAGTTTCTGTTCACCTCAATCTAAAAGCCAGTTTCTGAACATAGTGACAGAAGTCAAAAGGTAATTACCTCACCCCACCCCCACTCCGGAAGAGGCGCTAACTGCCCTTGAGTGCTTTTTGTTCTCGATGTGAAGAGCTTTCACGCCTGAGTCACCTTCACGTCTCTGGTTGCTGAGTGAATCACAAAGAAGGAATTTCACCAGAGCTGCAACTGCCTCACTTCTCCACTCGCCCTCCCCGTTTACATTTTCCTGCTCGTCAGTGATTTGAAGAAAACCAAATGGAAGCGATGTCATTCTATAGCCTCTCTGTCGATTCCTCCGTTTCAGTTCCAACATGACTTAGATCTCGGGGCGGACCTTAATACTAGAGACGCTATGAATGCGCAAGTCGAAAGGTTCCTCTGAGAGTGTAATTTCTTTAATTGCTATTGTTGATTGAATGAGCCACTAACGTGCGAATTGCTCCAGAACATCTGATTCAAGACATCTGGTGCCAATTCTCGCACGTTGAATAACGATTGACAGCTTCCAAATGAGGTCTTTCTGAGACTACCTTGGGGTACATTTGACAGACAGACAAGTTCAGGAATTCGTGGTGCGCTGTGACACCAGAGCATCTGCATCTTTCCTGTCTGTGAACCGAGCCGCCTGCACAAGGAATGCAAATGCGGTACTGCTTTTCGTGGAAGGATCAGAAGGCGGTAAATACACTCTCAAACAGAGTGGCATGTAATCAGAACCAGGTTGGAGAAAAAGTTAACAACGCTTTGCACTGTAATTAAATGGAATTGCATAACATTTCACTACGAGAGCAGATTTGTTCAAGCAAATTCGAAGGCAGGTTTGCAGATGTGAAAGCATGCAAGAAAGCTCAGCTCTTGTCCATGTAAAAGGCTGCATTTGAAGAACAAAGCAGTTTCTGCCCAGTTTCGAACTGGGGACCTTTCGCGTGTGAGGCGAACGTGATGACCACTACACTACAGAAACAAGCCACAGCCGGCCGTGCGGCGGCTCCGTGGCGTGCAGCACTGAAAGCTGAATCCGTTTCACCTTTCTGTTTCCAATAGCTCGTTGTTGTCCAGCGTAATTGACATCTTGAAAACGTAAAAAAAAAGACACGTTAAATTGATGACAAAATATAGACAAAGATGTCGTCGATGTTTGTACCGTAGGGCGAGGTGGAATAGGCTGGGACGACTTTCCTTGCAGCGTAACAGCTGCGACATGACCTTATGGAAGGGTGGTAAACTGAGTATTTACGTGTTTTACCCAAGTTGGTGTGAGTTGAAAACTCGACAGCTTAGCTTTAAGGTGAGTGTGCTGAAAGTGACAAAGGACCTGAGGCACATTTCTCACAAAGAAGGTTGTGCGTGTTTGGAATGATCACCAGAGGAAGTGGAGAAGGCTATTACACTCAGAAAATTGCAAAGGTAATCGGTTGAGTTTCTTGATAGGAAGCGTTTAGAGGGATTGCGGCCAAATGCTGGGGAACGCGACTTGTTTAATTTTGGCTATGTGGTGAGCATGGATGAGGTCCACCGAAGTATCTTTTTCCACGGTGTACCCCAATAACGTCGTGTTGCTTCCACCGGCTTTAAAGGATTACTTTTTAGCGGAGCTTGCCATCGCAGTCTGTGGCACAATCATTTAGTCTGTTCGACTGCTCACGGGAAAGGTAGTATTGTGAAACACTGCAGAAACGAACGCCTTCCTTAGTTTAGCTCCGACTGACCATATTCTGTGAAATTTTCCCAGATCCTCAGCTGAGGATTTTTGCTGCTGAAAGTTACCTCAGAAACCCTGTTAAATCGAAATGTATTGAGCGAATCGCAAAACAGAAAGCATTTAACACGGAACACAAACAAAACTGGCATACCTCATGCATTTTCAGACACAGAGATGCATGAATGCTAAATGTGATACAGTCTGAGGGCATGAGTCATAAAGTAATCTCACAACTAACAACAGGGCATTTCCAAACGACTCTTTCAAACATACTGCAGCCTTAGTGCACCACCGCTTTCCAGACAATGCTGAAATGAGAGAAAGAAAGAACATAATAAGAATTGGCCGTAAAAAGTGAATTTCACCAATCACAGTCTCGATTAGATTACCTTTCCCTTCCGATGTTCCCAAGTCGGAAATGAAGGAAGTGGGAGAAATTCAATAAGGTATGACATCGAAATTCATTGGAACGATTTTCCCATTAGCTAGAAACCCAATAACAACGAGTAGAGTCACCGTAGGACTTCGTTTCACAACAGCGATGAAATAACAGTCTCCATTCGGTTCCAGTAAAAGCTCAACTTGCCTGGGACGGCAGAACTGTTTGGGATTTTCCGCGCGGGAGGCGAACACGATCATGACAGTAGAGACATTTTGAAATACTTGGCAGTATCCCACACCACAGTTAATTCCCTGGGAAGCAAACCCATTTTACTTTTGTTTTCAACATCAATATACAGTGGGCACCGAAACAGCATTTTAACAAGCTGCAGCGTTGGAGTGGATCAGCAGAAATGGCACTGGTGGGATTCGAACCCACGCCCCTTTCGAGACTGGAACCTGGATCCAGCGCCTTAGACCGCTCGGCCAAACTACAAGCCGGCCGCGCCGCCTCATTTTCTTGTATTTCAAATTGTGCTCCTGCATAACAACAGATGCAAAGTCACATGAAATGGGGTTCCATGATTCCTCTCGGACTCGCACAGCTGCTGGGATGTGCCCGGCTACAATGTCAATTTCGCAGCAGATATTGATAGCCCATCAATCCAGACAAAAATCAATGGTAAGCTGAGTCTATCTTCTCAGACTCTTTTCAGCTACAAATGTATCTGTCAGTGCGTGAGAATATGGGTTCGCTTATGATTTGGTAAAATAACCATGAGCTGCTTGACATTACGGGAATTTCCATTCTTGCTTTGCTAAATGATTTCACCCATTGCTCGAAACAGGACGACTTTCACGTTTACACGGAATACGAAACACACCGGACTACAGTGAACATGCACAAACCTGAGCAGGCCGTGTTCCACATCATACCGTGCAGTATAGTTTCAGTCACTGTGTCTGTTTTTTTTTCAGAATAAGAGTCCCAAAGAATGTTCTCCACCCTAAAACCGGAGGTAGCATTACAATCCGAGAACGACAGATCACATTGTGAGAATGCTCTGACCTCGGAGCCAGTTCGAGATGCCACTTTCCTTGCCTTTTACCTTAACCGTGCAATTTGCTGCTGAGATGTTCACTCCTGGACATGAGTCACATGGATACCAACTGAGTTGGAAACCTGTGTGGGAATCGAGGAGAAGCGACTCAATAAATTTTGCTAAATTCGGTGGTGTTTTTTAGAAATGCAGTTTCTGTTCACCTCAATCTAAAAGCCAGTTTCTGAACATAGTGACAGAAGTCAAAAGGTAATTACCTCACCCCACCCCCACTCCGGAAGAGGCGCTAACTGCCCTTGAGTGCTTTTTGTTCTCGATGTGAAGAGCTTTCACGCCTGAGTCACCTTCACGTCTCTGGTTGCTGAGTGAATCACAAAGAAGGAATTTCACCAGAGCTGCAACTGCCTCACTTCTCCACTCGCCCTCCCCGTTTACATTTTCCTGCTCGTCAGTGATTTGAAGAAAACCAAATGGAAGCGATGTCATTCTATAGCCTCTCTGTCGATTCCTCCGTTTCAGTTCCAACATGACTTAGATCTCGGGGCGGACCTTAATACTAGAGACGCTATGAATGCGCAAGTCGAAAGGTTCCTCTGAGAGTGTAATTTCTTTAATTGCTATTGTTGATTGAATGAGCCACTAACGTGCGAATTGCTCCAGAACATCTGATTCAAGACATCTGGTGCCAATTCTCGCACGTTGAATAACGATTGACAGCTTCCAAATGAGGTCTTTCTGAGACTACCTTGGGGTACATTTGACAGACAGACAAGTTCAGGAATTCGTGGTGCGCTGTGACACCAGAGCATCTGCATCTTTCCTGTCTGTGAACCGAGCCGCCTGCACAAGGAATGCAAATGCGGTACTGCTTTTCGTGGAAGGATCAGAAGGCGGTAAATACACTCTCAAACAGAGTGGCATGTAATCAGAACCAGGTTGGAGAAAAAGTTAACAACGCTTTGCACTGTAATTAAATGGAATTGCATAACATTTCACTACGAGAGCAGATTTGTTCAAGCAAATTCGAAGGCAGGTTTGCAGATGTGAAAGCATGCAAGAAAGCTCAGCTCTTGTCCATGTAAAAGGCTGCAGTTGAAGAACAAAGCAGTTTCTGCCCAGTTTCGAACTGGGGACTTTTCGCGTGTGAGGCGAACGTGATGACCACTACACTACAGAAACAAGCCACAGCCGGCCGTGCGGCGGCTCCGTGGCGTGCAGCACTGAAAGCTGAATCCGTTTCACCTTTCTGTTTCCAATAGCTCGTTGTTGTCCAGCGTAATTGACATCTTGAAAACGTAAAAAAAAAGACACGTTAAATTGATGACAAAATATAGACAAAGATGTCGTCGATGTTTGTACCGTAGGGCGAGGTGGAATAGGCTGGGACGACTTTCCTTGCAGCGTAACAGCTGCGACATGACCTTATGGAAGGGTGGTAAACTGAGTATTTACGTGTTTTACCCAAGTTGGTGTGAGTTGAAAACTCGACAGCATAGCTTTAAGGTGAGTGTGCTGAAAGTGACAAAGGACCTGAGGCACATTTCTCACAAAGAAGGTTGTGCGTGTTTGGAATGATCACCAGAGGAAGTGGAGAAGGCTATTACACTCAGAAAATTGCAAAGGTAATCGGTTGAGTTTCTTGATAGGAAGCGTTTAGAGGGATTGCGGCCAAATGCTGGGGAACGCGACTTGTTTAATTTTGGCTATGTGGTGAGCATGGATGAGGTCCACCGAAGTATCTTTTTCCACGGTGTACCCCAATAACGTCGTGTTGCTTCCACCGGCTTTAAAGGATTACTTTTTAGCGGAGCTTGCCATCGCAGTCTGTGGCACAATCATTTAGTCTGTTCGACTGCTCACGGGAAAGGTAGTATTGTGAAACACTGCAGAAACGAACGCCTTCCTTAGTTTAGCTCCGACTGACCATATTCTGTGAAATTTTCCCAGATCCTCAGCTGAGGATTTTTGCTGCTGAAAGTTACCTCAGAAACCCTGTTAAATCGAAATGTATTGAGCGAATCGCAAAACAGAAAGCATTTAACACGGAACACAAACAAAACTGGCATACCTCATGCATTTTCAGACACAGAGATGCATGAATGCTAAATGTGATACAGTCTGAGGGCATGAGTCATAAAGTAATCTCACAACTAACAACAGGGCATTTCCAAACGACTCTTTCAAACATACTGCAGCCTTAGTGCACCACCGCTTTCCAGACAATGCTGAAATGAGAGAAAGAAAGAACATAATAAGAATTGGCCGTAAAAAGTGAATTTCACCAATCACAGTCTCGATTAGATTACCTTTCCCTTCCGATGTTCCCAAGTCGGAAATGAAGGAAGTGGGAGAAATTCAATAAGGTATGACATCGAAATTCATTGGAACGATTTTCCCATTAGCTAGAAACCCAATAACAACGAGTAGAGTCACCGTAGGACTTCGTTTCACAACAGCGATGAAATAACAGTCTCCATTCGGTTCCAGTAAAAGCTCAACTTGCCTGGGACGGCAGAACTGTTTGGGATTTTCCGCGCGGGAGGCGAACACGATCATGACAGTAGAGACATTTTGAAATACTTGGCAGTATCCCACACCACAGTTAATTCCCTGGGAAGCAAACCCATTTTACTTTTGTTTTCAACATCAATATACAGTGGGCACCGAAACAGCATTTTAACAAGCTGCAGCGTTGGAGTGGATCAGCAGAAATGGCACTGGTGGGATTCGAACCCACGCCCCTTTCGAGACTGGAACCTGGATCCAGCGCCTTAGACCGCTCGGCCAAACTACAAGCCGGCCGCGCCGCCTCATTTTCTTGTATTTCAAATTGTGCTCCTGCATAACAACAGATGCAAAGTCACATGAAATGGGGTTCCATGATTCCTCTCGGACTCGCACAGCTGCTGGGATGTGCCCGGCTACAATGTCAATTTCGCAGCAGATATTGATAGCCCATCAATCCAGACAAAAATCAATGGTAAGCTGAGTCTATCTTCTCAGACTCTTTTCAGCTACAAATGTATCTGTCAGTGCGTGAGAATATGGGTTCGCTTATGATTTGGTAAAATAACCATGAGCTGCTTGACATTACGGGAATTTCCATTCTTGCTTTGCTAAATGATTTCACCCATTGCTCGAAACAGGACGACTTTCACGTTTACACGGAATACGAAACACACCGGACTACAGTGAACATGCACAAACCTGAGCAGGCCGTGTTCCACATCATACCGTGCAGTATAGTTTCAGTCACTGTGTCTGTTTTTTTTTCAGAATAAGAGTCCCAAAGAATGTTCTCCACCCTAAAACCGGAGGTAGCATTACAATCCGAGAACGACAGATCACATTGTGAGAATGCTCTGACCTCGGAGCCAGTTCGAGATGCCACTTTCCTTGCCTTTTACCTTAACCGTGCAATTTGCTGCTGAGATGTTCACTCCTGGACATGAGTCACATGGATACCAACTGAGTTGGAAACCTGTGTGGGAATCGAGGAGAAGCGACTCAATAAATTTTGCTAAATTCGGTGGTGTTTTTTAGAAATGCAGTTTCTGTTCACCTCAATCTAAAAGCCAGTTTCTGAACATAGTGACAGAAGTCAAAAGGTAATTACCTCACCCCACCCCCACTCCGGAAGAGGCGCTAACTGCCCTTGAGTGCTTTTTGTTCTCGATGTGAAGAGCTTTCACGCCTGAGTCACCTTCACGTCTCTGGTTGCTGAGTGAATCACAAAGAAGGAATTTCACCAGAGCTGCAACTGCCTCACTTCTCCACTCGCCCTCCCCGTTTACATTTTCCTGCTCGTCAGTGATTTGAAGAAAACCAAATGGAAGCGATGTCATTCTATAGCCTCTCTGTCGATTCCTCCGTTTCAGTTCCAACATGACTTAGATCTCGGGGCGGACCTTAATACTAGAGACGCTATGAATGCGCAAGTCGAAAGGTTCCTCTGAGAGTGTAATTTCTTTAATTGCTATTGTTGATTGAATGAGCCACTAACGTGCGAATTGCTCCAGAACATCTGATTCAAGACATCTGGTGCCAATTCTCGCACGTTGAATAACGATTGACAGCTTCCAAATGAGGTCTTTCTGAGACTACCTTGGGGTACATTTGACAGACAGACAAGTTCAGGAATTCGTGGTGCGCTGTGACACCAGAGCATCTGCATCTTTCCTGTCTGTGAACCGAGCCGCCTGCACAAGGAATGCAAATGCGGTACTGCTTTTCGTGGAAGGATCAGAAGGCGGTAAATACACTCTCAAACAGAGTGGCATGTAATCAGAACCAGGTTGGAGAAAAAGTTAACAACGCTTTGCACTGTAATTAAATGGAATTGCATAACATTTCACTACGAGAGCAGATTTGTTCAAGCAAATTCGAAGGCAGGTTTGCAGATGTGAAAGCATGCAAGAAAGCTCAGCTCTTGTCCATGTAAAAGGCTGCAGTTGAAGAACAAAGCAGTTTCTGCCCAGTTTCGAACTGGGGACTTTTCGCGTGTGAGGCGAACGTGATGACCACTACACTACAGAAACAAGCCACAGCCGCCCGTGCGGCGGCTCCGTGGCGTGCAGCACTGAAAGCTGAATCCGTTTCACCTTTCTGTTTCCAATAGCTCGTTGTTGTCCAGCGTAATTGACATCTTGAAAACGTAAAAAAAAAGACACGTTAAATTGATGACAAAATATAGACAAAGATGTCGTCGATGTTTGTACCGTAGGGCGAGGTGGAATAGGCTGGGACGACTTTCCTTGCAGCGTAACAGCTGCGACATGACCTTATGGAAGGGTGGTAAACTGAGTATTTACGTGTTTTACCCAAGTTGGTGTGAGTTGAAAACTCGACAGCATAGCTTTAAGGTGAGTGTGCTGAAAGTGACAAAGGACCTGAGGCACATTTCTCACAAAGAAGGTTGTGCGTGTTTGGAATGATCACCAGAGGAAGTGGAGAAGGCTATTACACTCAGAAAATTGCAAAGGTAATCGGTTGAGTTTCTTGATAGGAAGCGTTTAGAGGGATTGCGGCCAAATGCTGGGGAACGCGACTTGTTTAATTTTGGCTATGTGGTGAGCATGGATGAGGTCCACCGAAGTATCTTTTTCCACGGTGTACCCCAATAACGTCGTGTTGCTTCCACCGGCTTTAAAGGATTACTTTTTAGCGGAGCTTGCCATCGCAGTCTGTGGCACAATCATTTAGTCTGTTCGACTGCTCACGGGAAAGGTAGTATTGTGAAACACTGCAGAAACGAACGCCTTCCTTAGTTTAGCTCCGACTGACCATATTCTGTGAAATTTTCCCAGATCCTCAGCTGAGGATTTTTGCTGCTGAAAGTTACCTCAGAAACCCTGTTAAATCGAAATGTATTGAGCGAATCGCAAAACAGAAATCATTTAACACGGAACACAAACAAAACTGGCATACCTCATGCATTTTCAGACACAGAGATGCATGAATGCTAAATGTGATACAGTCTGAGGGCATGAGTCATAAAGTAATCTCACAACTAACAACAGGGCATTTCCAAACGACTCTTTCAAACATACTGCAGCCTTAGTGCACCACCGCTTTCCAGACAATGCTGAAATGAGAGAAAGAAAGAACATAATAAGAATTGGCCGTAAAAAGTGAATTTCACCAATCACAGTCTCGATTAGATTACCTTTCCCTTCCGATGTTCCCAAGTCGGAAATGAAGGAAGTGGGAGAAATTCAATAAGGTATGACATCGAAATTCATTGGAACGATTTTCCCATTAGCTAGAAACCCAATAACAACGAGTAGAGTCACCGTAGGACTTCGTTTCACAACAGCGATGAAATAACAGTCTCCATTCGGTTCCAGTAAAAGCTCAACTTGCCTGGGACGGCAGAACTGTTTGGGATTTTCCGCGCGGGAGGCGAACACGATCATGACAGTAGAGACATTTTGAAATACTTGGCAGTATCCCACACCACAGTTAATTCCCTGGGAAGCAAACCCATTTTACTTTTGTTTTCAACATCAATATACAGTGGGCACCGAAACAGCATTTTAACAAGCTGCAGCGTTGGAGTGGATCAGCAGAAATGGCACTGGTGGGATTCGAACCCACGCCCCTTTCGAGACTGGAACCTGGATCCAGCGCCTTAGACCGCTCGGCCAAACTACAAGCCGGCCGCGCCGCCTCATTTTCTTGTATTTCAAATTGTGCTCCTGCATAACAACAGATGCAAAGTCACATGAAATGGGGTTCCATGATTCCTCTCGGACTCGCACAGCTGCTGGGATGTGCCCGGCTACAATGTCAATTTCGCAGCAGATATTGATAGCCCATCAATCCAGACAAAAATCAATGGTAAGCTGAGTCTATCTTCTCAGACTCTTTTCAGCTACAAATGTATCTGTCAGTGCGTGAGAATATGGGTTCGCTTATGATTTGGTAAAATAACCATGAGCTGCTTGACATTACGGGAATTTCCATTCTTGCTTTGCTAAATGATTTCACCCATTGCTCGAAACAGGACGACTTTCACGTTTACACGGAATACGAAACACACCGGACTACAGTGAAAATGCACAAACCTGAGCAAGCCGTGTTCCACATCATACCGTGCAGCATAGTTTCAGTCACTGTGTCTGTTTTTTTTTTTCAGAATAAGAGTCCCAAAGAATGTTCTCCACCCAAAAACCGGAGGTAGCATTACAATCCGAGAACGACAGATCACATTGTGAGAATGCTCTGACCTCGGAGCCAGTTCGAGATGCCACTTTCCTTGCCTTTTACCTTAACCGTGCAATTTGCTGCTGAGATGTTCACTCCTGGACATGAGCCACATGGATACCAACTGAGTTGGAAACCTGTGTGGGAATCGAGGAGAAGCGACTCAATAAATTTTGCTAAATTCGGTGGTGCTTTTTAGAAATGCAGTTTCTGTTCACCTCAATCTAAAAGCCAGTTTCTGAACATAGTGACAGAAGTCAAAAGGTAATTACCTCACCCCACCCCCACTCCGGAAGAGGCGCTAACTGCCCTTGAGTGCTTTTTGTTCTCGATGTGAAGAGCTTTCACGCCTGAGTCACCTTCACGTCTCTGGTTGCTGAGTGAATCACAAAGAAGGAATTTCACCAGAGCTGCAACTGCCTCACTTCTCCACTCGCCCTCCCCGTTTACATTTTCCTGCTCGTCAGTGATTTGAAGAAAACCAAATGGAAGCGATGTCATTCTATAGCCTCTCTGTCGATTCCTCCGTTTCAGTTCCAACATGACTTAGATCTCGGGGCGGACCTTAATACTAGAGACGCTATGAATGCGCAAGTCGAAAGGTTCCTCTGAGAGTGTAATTTCTTTAATTGCTATTGTTGATTGAATGAGCCACTAACGTGCGAATTGCTCCAGAACATCTGATTCAAGACATCTGGTGCCAATTCTCGCACGTTGAATAACGATTGACAGCTTCCAAATGAGGTCTTTCTGAGACTACCTTGGGGTACATTTGACAGACAGACAAGTTCAGGAATTCGTGGTGCGCTGTGACACCAGAGCATCTGCATCTTTCCTGTCTGTGAACCGAGCCGCCTGCACAAGGAATGCAAATGCGGTACTGCTTTTCGTGGAAGGATCAGAAGGCGGTAAATACACTCTCAAACAGAGTGGCATGTAATCAGAACCAGGTTGGAGAAAAAGTTAACAACGCTTTGCACTGTAATTAAATGGAATTGCATAACATTTCACTACGAGAGCAGATTTGTTCAAGCAAATTCGAAGGCAGGTTTGCAGATGTGAAAGCATGCAAGAAAGCTCAGCTCTTGTCCATGTAAAAGGCTGCAGTTGAAGAACAAAGCAGTTTCTGCCCAGTTTCGAACTGGGGACCTTCCGCGTGTGAGGCGAACGTGATGACCACTACACTACAGAAACAAGCCACAGCCGGCCGTGCGGCGGCTCCGTGGCGTGCAGCACTGAAAGCTGAATCCGTTTCACCTTTCTGTTTCCAATAGCTCGTTGTTGTCCAGCGTAATTGACATCTTGAAAACGTAAAAAAAAAGACACGTTAAATTGATGACAAAATATAGACAAAGATGTCGTCGATGTTTGTACCGTAGGGCGAGGTGGAATAGGCTGGGACGACTTTCCTTGCAGCGTAACAGCTGCGACATGACCTTATGGAAGGGTGGTAAACTGAGTATTTACGTGTTTTACCCAAGTTGGTGTGAGTTGAAAACTCGACAGCATAGCTTTAAGGTGAGTGTGCTGAAAGTGACAAAGGACCTGAGGCACATTTCTCACAAAGAAGGTTGTGCGTGTTTGGAATGATCACCAGAGGAAGTGGAGAAGGCTATTACACTCAGAAAATTGCAAAGGTAATCGGTTGAGTTTCTTGATAGGAAGCGTTTAGAGGGATTGCGGCCAAATGCTGGGGAACGCGACTTGTTTAATTTTGGCTATGTGGTGAGCATGGACGAGGTCCACCGAAGTATCTTTTTCCACGGTGTACCCCAATAACGTCGTGTTGCTTCCACCGGCTTTACAGGATTACTTTTTAGCGGAGCTTGCCATCGCAGTCTGTGGCACAATCATTTAGTCTGTTCGACTGCTCACGGGAAATGTAGTATTGTGAAACACTGCAGAAACGAACGCCTTCCTTAGTTTAGCTCCGACTGACCATATTCTGTGAAATTTTCCCAGATCCTCAGCTGAGGATTTTTGCTGCTGAAAGTTACCTCAGAAACCCTGTTAAATCGAAATGTATTGAGCGAATCGCAAAACAGAAAGCATTTAACACGGAACACAAACAAAACTGGCATACCTCATGCATTTTCAGACACAGAGATGCATGAATGCTAAATGTGATACAGTCTGAGGGCATGAGTCATAAAGTAATCTCACAACTAACAACAGGGCATTTCCAAACGACTCTTTCAAACATACTGCAGCCTTAGTGCACCACCGCTTTCCAGACAATGCTGAAATGAGAGAAAGAAAGAACATAATAAGAATTGGCCGTAAAAAGTGAATTTCACCAATCACAGTCTCGATTAGATTACCTTTCCCTTCCGATGTTCCCAAGTCGGAAATGAAGGAAGTGGGAGAAATTCAATAAGGTATGACATCGAAATTCATTGGAACGATTTTCCCATTAGCTAGAAACCCAATAACAACGAGTAGAGTCACCGTAGGACTTCGTTTCACAACAGCGATGAAATAACAGTCTCCATTCGGTTCCAGTAAAAGCTCAACTCGCCTGGGACGGCAGAAATGTTTGGGATTTTCCGCGCGGGAGGCGAACACGATCATGACAGTAGAGACATTTTGAAATACTTGGCAGTATCCCACACCACAGTTAATTCCCTGGGAAGCAAACCCATTTTACTTTTGTTTTCAACATCAATATACAGTGGGCACCGAAACAGCATTTTAACAAGCTGCAGCGTTGGAGTGGATCAGCAGAAATGGCACTGGTGGGATTCGAACCCACGCCCCTTTCGAGACTGGAACCTGGATCCAGCGCCTTAGACCGCTCGGCCAAACTACAAGCCGGCCGCGCCGCCTCATTTTCTTGTATTTCAAATTGTGCTCTTGCATAACAACAGATGCAAAGTCACATGAAATGGGGTTCCATGATTCCTCTCGGACTCGCACAGCTGCTGGGATGTGCCCGGCTACAATGTCAATTTCGCAGCAGATATTGATAGCCCATCAATCCAGACAAAAATCAATGGTAAGCTGAGTCTATCTTCTCAGACTCTTTTCAGCTACAAATGTATCTGTCAGTGCGTGAGAATATGGGTTCGCTTATGATTTGGTAAAATAACCATGAGCTGCTTGACATTACGGGAATTTCCATTCTTGCTTTGCTAAATGATTTCACCCATTGCTCGAAACAGGACGACTTTCACGTTTACACGGAATACGAAACACACCGGACTACAGTGAAAATGCACAAACCTGAGCAGGCCGTGTTCCACATCATACCGTGCAGCATAGTTTCAGTCACTGTGTCTGTTTTTTTTTCAGAATAAGAGTCCCAAAGAATGTTCTCCACCCTAAAACCGGAGGTAGCATTACAATCCGAGAACGACAGATCACATTGTGAGAATGCTCTGACCTCGGAGCCAGTTCGAGATGCCACTTTCCTTGCCTTTTACCTTAACCGTGCAATTTGCTGCTGAGATGTTCACTCCTGGACATGAGCCACATGGATACCAACTGAGTTGGAAACCTGTGTGGGAATCGAGGAGAAGCGACTCAATAAATTTTGCTAAATTCAGTGGTGCTTTTTAGAAATGCAGTTTCTGTTCACCTCAATCTAAAAGCCAGTTTCTGAACATAGTGACAGAAGTCAAAAGGTAATTACCTCACCCCACCCCCACTCCGGAAGAGGCGCTAACTGCCCTTGAGTGCTTTTTGTTCTCGATGTGAAGAGCTTTCACGCCTGAGTCACCTTCACGTCTCTGGTTGCTGAGTGAATCACAAAGAAGGAATTTCACCAGAGCTGCAACTGCCTCACTTCTCCACTCGCCCTCCCCGTTTACATTTTCCTGCTCGTCAGTGATTTGAAGAAAACCAAATGGAAGCGATGTCATTCTATAGCCTCTCTGTCGATTCCTCCGTTTCAGTTCCAACATGACTTAGATCTCGGGGCGGACCTTAATACTAGAGACGCTATGAATGCGCAAGTCGAAAGGTTCCTCTGAGAGTGTAATTTCTTTAATTGCTATTGTTGATTGAATGAGCCACTAACGTGCGAATTGCTCCAGAACATCTGATTCAAGACATCTGGTGCCAATTCTCGCACGTTGAATAACGATTGACAGCTTCCAAATGAGGTCTTTCTGAGACTACCTTGGGGTACATTTGACAGACAGACAAGTTCAGGAATTCGTGGTGCGCTGTGACACCAGAGCATCTGCATCTTTCTTGTCTGTGAACCGAGCCGCCTGCACAAGGAATGCAAATGCGGTACTGCTTTTCGTGGAAGGATCAGAAGGCGGTAAATACACTCTCAAACAGAGTGGCATGTAATCAGAACCAGGTTGGAGAAAAAGTTAACAACGCTTTGCACTGTAATTAAATGGAATTGCATAACATTTCACTACGAGAGCAGATTTGTTCAAGCAAATTCGAAGGCAGGTTTGCAGATGTGAAAGCATGCAAGAAAGCTCAGCTCTTGTCCATGTAAAAGGCTGCAGTTGAAGAACAAAGCAGTTTCTGCCCAGTTTCGAACTGGGGACCTTCCGCGTGTGAGGCGAACGTGATGACCACTACACTACAGAAACAAGCCACAACCGGCCGTCCGGCGGCTCCGTGGCGTGCAGCACTGAAAGCTGAATCCGTTTCACCTTTCTGTTTCCAATAGCTCGTTGTTGTCCAGCGTAATTGACATCTTGAAAACGTAAAAAAAAAGACACGTTAAATTGATGACAAAATATAGACAAAGATGTCGTCGATGTTTGTACCGTAGGGCGAGGTGGAATAGGCTGGGACGACTTTCCTTGCAGCGTAACAGCTGCGACATGACCTTATGGAAGGGTGGTAAACTGAGTATTTACGTGTTTTACCCAAGTTGGTGTGAGTTGAAAACTCGACAGCATAGCTTTAAGGTGAGTGTGCTGAAAGTGACAAAGGACCTGAGGCACATTTCTCACAAAGAAGGTTGTGCGTGTTTGGAATGATCACCAGAGGAAGTGGAGAAGGCTATTACACTCAGAAAATTGCAAAGGTAATCGGTTGAGTTTCTTGATAGGAAGCGTTTAGAGGGATTGCGGCCAAATGCTGGGGAACGCGACTTGTTTAATTTTGGCTATGTGGTGAGCATGGACGAGGTCCACCGAAGTATCTTTTTCCACGGTGTACCCCAATAACGTCGTGTTGCTTCCACCGGCTTAAAAGGATTACTTTTTAGCGGAGCTTGCCATCGCAGTCTGTGGCACAATCATTTAGTCTGTTCGACTGCTCACGGGAAAGGTAGTATTGTGAAACACTGCAGAAACGAACGCCTTCCTTAGTTTAGCTCCGACTGACCATATTCTGTGAAATTTTCCCAGATCCTCAGCTGAGGATTTTTGCTGCTGAAAGTTACCTCAGAAACCCTGTTAAATCGAAATGTATTGAGCGAATCGCAAAACAGAAAGCATTTAACACGGAACACAAACAAAACTGGCATACCTCATGCATTTTCAGACACAGAGATGCATGAATGCTAAATGTGATACAGTCTGAGGGCATGAGTCATAAAGTAATCTCACAACTAACAACAGGGCATTTCCAAACGACTCTTTCAAACATACTGCAGCCTTAGTGCACCACCGCTTTCCAGACAATGCTGAAATGAGAGAAAGAAAGAACATAATAAGAATTGGCCGTAAAAAGTGAATTGCACCAATCACAGTCTCGATTAGATTACCTTTCCCTTCCGATGTTCCCAAGTCGGAAATGAAGGAAGTGGGAGAAATTCAATAAGGTATGACATCGAAATTCATTGGAACGATTTTCCCATTAGCTCGAAACCCAATAACAACGAGTAGAGTCACCGTAGGACTTCGTTTCACAATGAAATAACAGTCTCCATTCGGTTCCAGTAAAAGCTCAACTTGCCTGGGACGGCAGAAATGTTTGGGATTTTCCGCGCGGGAGGCGAACACGATCATGACAGTAGAGACATTTTGAAATACTTGGCAGTATCCCACACCACAGTTAATTCCCTGGGAAGCAAACCCATTTTACTTTTGTTTTCAACATCAATATACAGTGGGCACCGAAACAGCATTTTAACAAGCTGCAGCGTTGGAGTGGATCAGCAGAAATGGCACTGGTGGGATTCGAACACACGCCCCTTTCGAGACTGGAACCTGGATCCAGCGCCTTAGACCGCTCGGCCAAACTACAAGCCGGCCGCGCCGCCTCATTTTCTTGTATTTCAAATTGTGCTCCTGCATAACAACAGATGCAAAGTCACATGAAATGGGGTTCCATGATTCCTCTCGGACTCGCACAGCTGCTGGGATGTGCCCGGCTACAATGTCAATTTCGCAGCAGATATTGATAGCCCATCAATCCAGACAAAAATCAATGGTAAGCTGAGTCTATCTTCTCAGACTCTTTTCAGCTACAAATGTATCTGTCAGTGCGTGAGAATATGGGTTCGCTTATGATTTGGTAAAATAACCATGAGCTGCTTGACATTACGGGAATTTCCATTCTTGCTTTGCTAAATGATTTCACCCATTGCTCGAAACAGGACGACTTTCACGTTTACACGGAATACGAAACACACCGGACTACAGTGAAAATGCACAAACCTGAGCAGGCCGTGTTCCACATCATACCGTGCAGCATAGTTTCAGTCACTGTGTCTGTTTTTTTTTTCAGAATAAGAGTCCCAAAGAATGTTCTCCACCCTAAAACCGGAGGTAGCATTACAATCCGAGAACGACAGATCACATTGTGAGAATGCTCTGACCTCGGAGCCAGTTCGAGATGCCACTTTCCTTGCCTTTTACCTTAACCGTGCAATTTGCTGCTGAGATGTTCACTCCTGGACATGAGCCACATGGATACCAACTGAGTTGGAAACCTGTGTGGGAATCGAGGAGAAGCGACTCAATAAATTTTGCTAAATTCGGTGGTGCTTTTTAGAAATGCAGTTTCTGTTCACCTCAATCTAAAAGCCAGTTTCTGAACATAGTGACAGAAGTCAAAAGGTAATTACCTCACCCCACCCCCACTCCGGAAGAGGCGCTAACTGCCCTTGAGTGCTTTTTGTTCTCGATGTGAAGAGCTTTCACGCCTGAGTCACCTTCACGTCTCTGGTTGCTGAGTGAATCACAAAGAAGGAATTTCACCAGAGCTGCAACTGCCTCACTTCTCCACTCGCCCTCCCCGTTTACATTTTCCTGCTCGTCAGTGATTTGAAGAAAACCAAATGGAAGCGATGTCATTCTATAGCCTCTCTGTCGATTCCTCCGTTTCAGTTCCAACATGACTTAGATCTCGGGGCGGACCTTAATACTAGAGACGCTATGAATGCGCAAGTCGAAAGGTTCCTCTGAGAGTGTAATTTCTTTAATTGCTATTGTTGATTGAATGAGCCACTAACGTGCGAATTGCTCCAGAACATCTGATTCAAGACATCTGGTGCCAATTCTCGCACGTTGAATAACGATTGACAGCTTCCAAATGAGGTCTTTCTGAGACTACCTTGGGGTACATTTGACAGACAGACAAGTTCAGGAATTCGTGGTGCGCTGTGACACCAGAGCATCTGCATCTTTCCTGTCTGTGAACCGAGCCGCCTGCACAAGGAATGCAAATGCGGTACTGCTTTTCGTGGAAGGATCAGAAGGCGGTAAATACACTCTCAAACAGAGTGGCATGTAATCAGAACCAGGTTGGAGAAAAAGTTAACAACGCTTTGCACTGTAATTAAATGGAATTGCATAACATTTCACTACGAGAGCAGATTTGTTCAAGCAAATTCGAAGGCAGGTTTGCAGATGTGAAAGCATGCAAGAAAGCTCAGCTCTTGTCCATGTAAAAGGCTGCAGTTGAAGAACAAAGCAGTTTCTGCCCAGTTTCGAACTGGGGACTTTTCGCGTGTGAGGCGAACGTGATGACCACTACACTACAGAAACAAGCCACAGCCGGCCGTCCAGCGGCTCCGTGGCGTGCAGCACTGAAAGCTGAATCCGTTTCACCTTTCTGTTTCCAATAGCTCGTTGTTGTCCAGCGTAATTGACATCTTGAAAACGTAAAAAAAAAGACACGTTAAATTGATGACAAAATATAGACAAAGATGTCGTCGATGTTTGTACCGTAGGGCGAGGTGGAATAGGCTGGGACGACTTTCCTTGCAGCGTAACAGCTGCGACATGACCTTATGGAAGGGTGGTAAACTGAGTATTTACGTGTTTTACCCAAGTTGGTGTGAGTTGAAAACTCGACAGCATAGCTTTAAGGTGAGTGTGCTGAAAGTGACAAAGGACCTGAGGCACATTTCTCACAAAGAAGGTTGTGCGTGTTTGGAATGATCACCAGAGGAAGTGGAGAAGGCTATTACACTCAGAAAATTGCAAAGGTAATCGGTTGAGTTTCTTGATAGGAAGCGTTTAGAGGGATTGCGGCCAAATGCTGGGGAACGCGACTTGTTTAATTTTGGCTATGTGGTGAGCATGGACGAGGTCCACCGAAGTATCTTTTTCCACGGTGTACCCCAATAACGTCGTGTTGCTTCCACCGGCTTTAAAGGATTACTTTTTAGCGGAGCTTGCCATCGCAGTCTGTGGCACAATCATTTAGTCTGTTCGACTGCTCACGGGAAAGGTAGTATTGTGAAACACTGCAGAAACGAACGCCTTCCTTAGTTTAGCTCCGACTGACCATATTCTGTGAAATTTTCCCAGATCCTCAGCTGAGGATTTTTGCTGCTGAAAGTTACCTCAGAAACCCTGTTAAATCGAAATGTATTGAGCGAATCGCAAAACAGAAATCATTTAACACGGAACACAAACAAAACTGGCATACCTCATGCATTTTCAGACACAGAGATGCATGAATGCTAAATGTGATACAGTCTGAGGGCATGAGTCATAAAGTAATCTCACAACTAACAACAGGGCATTTCCAAACGACTCTTTCAAACATACTGCAGCCTTAGTGCACCACCGCTTTCCAGACAATGCTGAAATGAGAGAAAGAAAGAACATAATAAGAATTGGCCGTAAAAAGTGAATTTCACCAATCACAGTCTCGATTAGATTACCTTTCCCTTCCGATGTTCCCAAGTCGGAAATGAAGGAAGTGGGAGAAATTCAATAAGGTATGACATCGAAATTCATTGGAACGATTTTCCCATTAGCTAGAAACCCAATAACAACGGGTAGAGTCACCGTAGGACTTCGTTTCACAACAGCGATGAAATAACAGTCTCCATTCGGTTCCAGTAAAAGCTCAACTTGCCTGGGACGGCAGAACTGTTTGGGATTTTCCGCGCGGGAGGCGAACACGATCATGACAGTAGAGACATTTTGAAATACTTGGCAGTATCCCACACCACAGTTAATTCCCTGGGAAGCAAACCCATTTTACTTTTGTTTTCAACATCAATATACAGTGGGCACCGAAACAGCATTTTAACAAGCTGCAGCGTTGGAGTGGATCAGCAGAAATGGCACTGGTGGGATTCGAACCCACGCCCCTTTCGAGACTGGAACCTGGATCCAGCGCCTTAGACCGCTCGGCCAAACTACAAGCCGGCCGCGCCGCCTCATTTTCTTGTATTTCAAATTGTGCTCCTGCATAACAACAGATGCAAAGTCACATGAAATGGGGTTCCATGATTCCTCTCGGACTCGCACAGCTGCTGGGATGTGCCCGGCTACAATGTCAATTTCGCAGCAGATATTGATAGCCCATCAATCCAGACAAAAATCAATGGTAAGCTGAGTCTATCTTCTCAGACTCTTTTCAGCTACAAATGTATCTGTCAGTGCGTGAGAATATGGGTTCGCTTATGATTTGGTAAAATAACCATGAGCTGCTTGACATTACGGGAATTTCCATTCTTGCTTTGCTAAATGATTTCACCCATTGCTCGAAACAGGACGACTTTCACGTTTACACGGAATACGAAACACACCGGACTACAGTGAAAATGCACAAACCTGAGCAAGCCGTGTTCCACATCATACCGTGCAGCATAGTTTCAGTCACTGTGTCTGTTTTTTTTTTTTCAGAATAAGAGTCCCAAAGAATGTTCTCCACCCAAAAACCGGAGGTAGCATTACAATCCGAGAACGACAGATCACATTGTGAGAATGCTCTGACCTCGGAGCCAGTTCGAGATGCCACTTTCCTTGCCTTTTACCTTAACCGTGCAATTTGCTGCTGAGATGTTCACTCCTGGACATGAGCCACATGGATACCAACTGAGTTGGAAACCTGTGTGGGAATCGAGGAGAAGCGACTCAATAAATTTTGCTAAATTCGGTGGTGCTTTTTAGAAATGCAGTTTCTGTTCACCTCAATCTAAAAGCCAGTTTCTGAACATAGTGACAGAAGTCAAAAGGTAATTACCTCACCCCACCCCCACTCCGGAAGAGGCGCTAACTGCCCTTGAGTGCTTTTTGTTCTCGATGTGAAGAGCTTTCACGCCTGAGTCACCTTCACGTCTCTGGTTGCTGAGTGAATCACAAAGAAGGAATTTCACCAGAGCTGCAACTGCCTCACTTCTCCACTCGCCCTCCCCGTTTACATTTTCCTGCTCGTCAGTGATTTGAAGAAAACCAAATGGAAGCGATGTCATTCTATAGCCTCTCTGTCGATTCCTCCGTTTCAGTTCCAACATGACTTAGATCTCGGGGCGGACCTTAATACTAGAGACGCTATGAATGCGCAAGTCGAAAGGTTCCTCTGAGAGTGTAATTTCTTTAATTGCTATTGTTGATTGAATGAGCCACTAACGTGCGAATTGCTCCAGAACATCTGATTCAAGACATCTGGTGCCAATTCTCGCACGTTGAATAACGATTGACAGCTTCCAAATGAGGTCTTTCTGAGACTACCTTGGGGTACATTTGACAGACAGACAAGTTCAGGAATTCGTGGTGCGCTGTGACACCAGAGCATCTGCATCTTTCCTGTCTGTGAACCGAGCCGCCTGCACAAGGAATGCAAATGCGGTACTGCTTTTCGTGGAAGGATCAGAAGGCGGTAAATACACTCTCAAACAGAGTGGCATGTAATCAGAACCAGGTTGGAGAAAAAGTTAACAACGCTTTGCACTGTAATTAAATGGAATTGCATAACATTTCACTACGAGAGCAGATTTGTTCAAGCAAATTCGAAGGCAGGTTTGCAGATGTGAAAGCATGCAAGAAAGCTCAGCTCTTGTCCATGTAAAAGGCTGCAGTTGAAGAACAAAGCAGTTTCTGCCCAGTTTCGAACTGGGGACTTTTCGCGTGTGAGGCGAACGTGATGACCACTACACTACAGAAACAAGCCACAGCCGGCCGTGCGGCGGCTCCGTGGCGTGCAGCACTGAAAGCTGAATCCGTTTCACCTTTCTGTTTCCAATAGCTCGTTGTTGTCCAGCGTAATTGACATCTTGAAAACGTAAAAAAAAAGACACGTTAAATTGATGACAAAATATAGACAAAGATGTCGTCGATGTTTGTACCGTAGGGCGAGGTGGAATAGGCTGGGACGACTTTCCTTGCAGCGTAACAGCTGCGACATGACCTTATGGAAGGGTGGTAAACTGAGTATTTACGTGTTTTACCCAAGTTGGTGTGAGTTGAAAACTCGACAGCATAGCTTTAAGGTGAGTGTGCTGAAAGTGACAAAGGACCTGAGGCACATTTCTCACAAAGAAGGTTGTGCGTGTTTGGAATGATCACCAGAGGAAGTGGAGAAGGCTATTACACTCAGAAAATTGCAAAGGTAATCGGTTGAGTTTCTTGATAGGAAGCGTTTAGAGGGATTGCGGCCAAATGCTGGGGAACGCGACTTGTTTAATTTTGGCTATGTGGTGAGCATGGACGAGGTCCACCGAAGTATCTTTTTCCACGGTGTACCCCAATAACGTCGTGTTGCTTCCACCGGCTTTAAAGGATTACTTTTTAGCGGAGCTTGCCATCGCAGTCTGTGGCACAATCATTTAGTCTGTTCGACTGCTCACGGGAAAGGTAGTATTGTGAAACACTGCAGAAACGAACGCCTTCCTTAGTTTAGCTCCGACTGACCATATTCTGTGAAATTTTCCCAGATCCTCAGCTGAGGATTTTTGCTGCTGAAAGTTACCTCAGAAACCCTGTTAAATCGAAATGTATTGAGCGAATCGCAAAACAGAAAGCATTTAACACGGAACACAAACAAAACTGGCATACCTCATGCATTTTCAGACACAGAGATGCATGAATGCTAAATGTGATACAGTCTGAGGGCATGAGTCATAAAGTAATCTCACAACTAACAACAGGGCATTTCCAAACGACTCTTTCAAACATACTGCAGCCTTAGTGCACCACCGCTTTCCAGACAATGCTGAAATGAGAGAAAGAAAGAACATAATAAGAATTGGCCGTAAAAAGTGAATTTCACCAATCACAGTCTCGATTAGATTACCTTTCCCTTCCGATGTTCCCAAGTCGGAAATGAAGGAAGTGGGAGAAATTCAATAAGGTATGACATCGAAATTCATTGGAACGATTTTCCCATTAGCTAGAAACCCAATAACAACGAGTAGAGTCACCGTAGGACTTCGTTTCACAACAGCGATGAAATAACAGTCTCCATTCGGTTCCAGTAAAAGCTCAACTTGCCTGGGACGGCAGAACTGTTTGGGATTTTCCGCGCGGGAGGCGAACACGATCATGACAGTAGAGACATTTTGAAATACTTGGCAGTATCCCACACCACAGTTAATTCCCTGGGAAGCAAACCCATTTTACTTTTGTTTTCAACATCAATATACAGTGGGCACCGAAACAGCATTTTAACAAGCTGCAGCGTTGGAGTGGATCAGCAGAAATGGCACTGGTGGGATTCGAACCCACGCCCCTTTCGAGACTGGAACCTGGATCCAGCGCCTTAGACCGCTCGGCCAAACTACAAGCCGGCCGCACCGCCTCATTTTCTTGTATTTCAAATTGTGCTCCTGCATAACAACAGATGCAAAGTCACATGAAATGGGGTTCCATGATTCCTCTCGGACTCGCACAGCTGCTGGGATGTGCCCGGCTACAATGTCAATTTCGCAGCAGATATTGATAGCCCATCAATCCAGACAAAAATCAATGGTAAGCTGAGTCTATCTTCTCAGACTCTTTTCAGCTACAAATGTATCTGTCAGTGCGTGAGAATATGGGTTCGCTTATGATTTGGTAAAATAACCATGAGCTGCTTGACATTACGGGAATTTCCATTCTTGCTTTGCTAAATGATTTCACCCATTGCTCGAAACAGGACGACTTTCACGTTTACACGGAATACGAAACACACCGGACTACAGTGAACATGCACAAACCTGAGCAGGCCGTGTTCCACATCATACCGTGCAGCATAGTTTCAGTCACTGTGTCTGTTTTTTTTTTTCAGAATAAGAGTCCCAAAGAATGTTCTCCACCCTAAAACCGGAGGTAGCATTACAATCCGAGAACGACAGATCACATTGTGAGAATGCTCTGACCTCGGAGCCAGTTCGAGATGCCACTTTCCTTGCCTTTTACCTTAACCGTGCAATTTGCTGCTGAGATGTTCACTCCTGGACATGAGCCACATGGATACCAACTGAGTTGGAAACCTGTGTGGGAATCGAGGAGAAGCGACTCAATAAATTTTGCTAAATTCGGTGGTGCTTTTTAGAAATGCAGTTTCTGTTCACCTCAATCTAAAAGCCAGGTTCTGAACATAGTGACAGAAGTCAAAAGGTAATTACCTCACCCCACCCCCACTCCGGAAGAGGCGCGAACTGCCCTTGAGTGCTTTTTGTTCTCGATGTGAAGAGCTTTCACGCCTGCGTCACCTTCACGTCTCTGGTTGCTGAGTGAATCACAAAGAAGGAATTTCACCAGAGCTGCAACTGCCTCACTTCTCCACTCGCTCTCCCCGTTTACATTTTCCTGCTCGTCAGTGATTTGAAGAAAACCAAATGGAAGCGATGTCATTCTATAGCCTCTCTGTCGATTCCTCCGTTTCAGTTCCAACATGACTTTGATCTCGGGGCGGACCTTAATACTAGAGACGCTATGAATGCGCAAGTCGAAAGGTTCCTCTGAGAGTGTAATTTCTTTAATTGCTATTGTTGATTGAATGAGCCACTAACGTGCGAATTGCTCCAGAACATCTGATTCAAGACATCTGGTGCCAATTCTCGCACGTTGAATAACGATTGACAGCTTCCAAATGAGGTCTTTCTGAGACTACCTTGGGGTACATTTGACAGACAGACAAGTTCAGGAATTCGTGGTGCGCTGTGACACCAGAGCATCTGCATCTTTCCTGTCTGTGAACCGAGCCGCCTGCACATGGAATGCAAATGCGGTACTGCTTTTCGTGGAAGGATCAGAAGGCGGTAAATACACTCTCAAAGAGAGTGGCATGTAATCAGAACCAGGTTGGAGAAAAAGTTAACAACGCTTTGCACTGTAATTAAATGGAATTGCATAACATTTCACTACGAGAGCAGATTTGTTCAAGCAAATTCGAAGGCAGGTTTGCAGATGTGAAAGCATGCAAGAAAGCTCAGCTTTTGTCCATGTAAAAGGCTGCAGTTGAAGAACAAAGCAGTTTCTGCCCAGTTTCGAACTGGGGACCTTTCGCGTGTGAGGCGAACGTGATGACCACTACACTACAGAAACAAGCCACAGCCGGCCGTCCGGCGGCTCCGTGGCGTGCAGCACTGAAAGCTGAATCCGTTTCACCTTTCTGTTTCCAATAGCTCGTTGTTGTCCAGCGTAATTGACATCTTGAAAACGTAAAAAAAAAGACACGTTAAATTGATGACAAAATATAGACAAAGATGTCGTCGATGTTTGTACCGTAGGGCGAGGTGGAATAGGCTGGGACGACTTTCCTTGCAGCGTAACAGCTGCGACATGACCTTATGGAAGGGTGGTAAACTGAGTATTTACGTGTTTTACCCAAGTTGGTGTGAGTTGAAAACTCGACAGCATAGCTTTAAGGTGAGTGTGCTGAAAGTGACAAAGGACCTGAGGCACATTTCTCACAAAGAAGGTTGTGCGTGTTTGGAATGATCACCAGAGGAAGTGGAGAAGGCTATTACACTCAGAAAATTGCAAAGGTAATCGGTTGAGTTTCTTGATAGGAAGCGTTTAGAGGGATTGCGGCCAAATGCTGGGGAACGCGACTTGTTTAATTTTGGCTATGTGGTGAGCATGGACGAGGTCCACCGAAGTATCTTTTTCCACGGTGTACCCCAATAACGTCGTGTTGCTTCCATCGGCTTTAAAGGATTACTTTTTAGCGGAGCTTGCCATCGCAGTCTGTGGCACAATCATTTAGTCTGTTCGACTGCTCACGGGAAAGGTAGTATTGTGAAACACTGCAGAAACGAACGCCTTCCTTAGTTTAGCTCCGACTGACCATATTCTGTGAAATTTTCCCAGATCCTCAGCTGAGGATTTTTGCTGCTGAAAGTTACCTCAGAAACCCTGTTAAATCGAAATGTATTGAGCGAATCGCAAAACAGAAAGCATTTAACACGGAACACAAACAAAACTGGCATACCTCATGCATTTTCAGACACAGAGATGCATGAATGCTAAATGTGATACAGTCTGAGGGCATGAGTCATAAAGTAATCTCACAACTAACAACAGGGCATTTCCAAACGACTCTTTCAAACATACTGCAGCCTTAGTGCACCACCGCTTTCCAGACAATGCTGAAATGAGAGAAAGAAAGAACATAATAAGAATTGGCCGTAAAAAGTGAATTTCACCAATCACAGTCTCGATTAGATTACCTTTCCCTTCCGATGTTCCCAAGTCGGAAATGAAGGAAGTGGGAGAAATTCAATAAGGTATGACATCGAAATTCATTGGAACGATTTTCCCATTAGCTAGAAACCCAATAACAACGAGTAGAGTCACCGTAGGACTTCGTTTCACAACAGCGATGAAATAACAGTCTCCATTCGGTTCCAGTAAAAGCTCAACTTGCCTGGGACGGCAGAACTGTTTGGGATTTTCCGCGCGGGAGGCGAACACGATCATGACAGTAGAGACATTTTGAAATACTTGGCAGTATCCCACACCACAGTTAATTCCCTGGGAAGCAAACCCATTTTACTTTTGTTTTCAACATCAATATACAGTGGGCACCGAAACAGCATTTTAACAAGCTGCAGCGTTGGAGTGGATCAGCAGAAATGGCACTGGTGGGATTCGAACCCACGCCCCTTTCGAGACTGGAACCTGGATCCAGCGCCTCAGACCGCTCGGCCAAACTACAAGCCGGCCGCGCCGCCTCATTTTCTTGTATTTCAAATTGTGCTCCTGCATAACAACAGATGCAAAGTCACATGAAATGGGGTTCCATGATTCCTCTCGGACTCGCACAGCTGCTGGGATGTGCCCGGCTACAATGTCAATTTCGCAGCAGATATTGATAGCCCATCAATCCAGACAAAAATCAATGGTAAGCTGAGTCTATCTTCTCAGACTCTTTTCAGCTACAAATGTATCTGTCAGTGCGTGAGAATATGGGTTCGCTTATGATTTGGTAAAATAACCATGAGCTGCTTGACATTACGGGAATTTCCATTCTTGCTTTGCTAAATGATTTCACCCATTGCTCGAAACAGGACGACTTTCACGTTTACACGGAATACGAAACACACCGGACTACAGTGAAAATGCACAAACCTGAGCAGGCCGTGTTCCACATCATACCGTGCAGCATAGTTTCAGTCACTGTGTCTGTTTTTTTTTTTCAGAATAAGAGTCCCAAAGAATGTTCTCCACCCTAAAACCGGAGGTAGCATTACAATCCGAGAACGACAGATCACATTGTGAGAATGCTCTGACCTCGGAGCCAGTTCGAGATGCCACTTTCCTTGCCTTTTACCTTAACCGTGCAATTTGCTGCTGAGATGTACACTCCTGGACATGAGCCACATGGATACCAACTGAGTTGGAAACCTGTGTGGGAATCGAGGAGAAGCGACTCAATAAATTTTGCTAAATTCGGTGGTGCTTTTTAGAAATGCAGTTTCTGTTCACCTCAATCTAAAAGCCAGTTTCTGAACATAGTGACAGAAGTCAAAAGGTAATTACCTCACCCCACCCCCACTCCGGAAGAGGCTCCCTTGAGTGCTTTTTGTTCTCGATGTGAAGAGCTTTCACGCCTGCGTCACCTTCACGTCTCTGGTTGCTGAGTGAATCACAAAGAAGGAATTTCACCAGAGCTGCAACTGCCTCACTTCTCCACTCGCTCTCCCCGTTTACATTTTCCTGCTCGTCAGTGATTTGAAGAAAACCAAATGGAAGCGATGTCATTCTATAGCCTCTCTGTCGATTCCTCCGTTTCAGTTCCAACATGACTTTGATCTCGGGGCGGACCTTAATACTAGAGACGCTATGAATGCGCAAGTCGAAAGGTTCCTCTGAGAGTGTAATTTCTTTAATTGCTATTGTTGATTGAATGAGCCACTAACGTGCGAATTGCTCCAGAACATCTGATTCAAGACATCTGGTGCCAATTCTCGCACGTTGAATAACGATTGACAGCTTCCAAATGAGGTCTTTCTGAGACTACCTTGGGGTACATTTGACAGACAGACAAGTTCAGGAATTCGTGGTGCGCTGTGACACCAGAGCATCTGCATCTTTCCTGTCTGTGAACCGAGCCGCCTGCACATGGAATGCAAATGCGGTACTGCTTTTCGTGGAAGGATCAGAAGGCGGTAAATACACTCTCAAAGAGAGTGGCATGTAATCAGAACCAGGTTGGAGAAAAAGTTAACAACGCTTTGCACTGTAATTAAATGGAATTGCATAACATTTCACTACGAGAGCAGATTTGTTCAAGCAAATTCGAAGGCAGGTTTGCAGATGTGAAAGCATGCAAGAAAGCTCAGCTTTTGTCCATGTAAAAGGCTGCAGTTGAAGAACAAAGCAGTTTCTGCCCAGTTTCGAACTGGGGACCTTTCGCGTGTGAGGCGAACGTGATGACCACTACACTACAGAAACAAGCCACAGCCGGCCGTCCGGCGGCTCCGTGGCGTGCAGCACTGAAAGCTGAATCCGTTTCACCTTTCTGTTTCCAATAGCTCGTTGTTGTCCAGCGTAATTGACATCTTGAAAACGTAAAAAAAAAGACACGTTAAATTGATGACAAAATATAGACAAAGATGTCGTCGATGTTTGTACCGTAGGGCGAGGTGGAATAGGCTGGGACGACTTTCCTTGCAGCGTAACAGCTGCGACATGACCTTATGGAAGGGTGGTAAACTGAGTATTTACGTGTTTTACCCAAGTTGGTGTGAGTTGAAAACTCGACAGCATAGCTTTAAGGTGAGTGTGCTGAAAGTGACAAAGGACCTGAGGCACATTTCTCACAAAGAAGGTTGTGCGTGTTTGGAATGATCACCAGAGGAAGTGGAGAAGGCTATTACACTCAGAAAATTGCAAAGGTAATCGGTTGAGTTTCTTGATAGGAAGCGTTTAGAGGGATTGCGGCCAAATGCTGGGGAACGCGACTTGTTTAATTTTGGCTATGTGGTGAGCATGGACGAGGTCCACCGAAGTATCTTTTTCCACGGTGTACCCCAATAACGTCGTGTTGCTTCCATCGGCTTTAAAGGATTACTTTTTAGCGGAGCTTGCCATCGCAGTCTGTGGCACAATCATTTAGTCTGTTCGACTGCTCACGGGAAAGGTAGTATTGTGAAACACTGCAGAAACGAACGCCTTCCTTAGTTTAGCTCCGACTGACCATATTCTGTGAAATTTTCCCAGATCCTCAGCTGAGGATTTTTGCTGCTGAAAGTTACCTCAGAAACCCTGTTAAATCGAAATGTATTGAGCGAATCGCAAAACAGAAATCATTTAACACGGAACACAAACAAAACTGGCATACCTCATGCATTTTCAGACACAGAGATGCATGAATGCTAAATGTGATAAAGTCTGAGGGCATGAGTCATAAAGTAATCTCACAACTAACAACAGGGCATTTCCAAACGACTCTTTCAAACATACTGCAGCCTTAGTGCACCACCGCTTTCCAGACAATGCTGAAATGAGAGAAAGAAAGAACATAATAAGAATTGGCCGTAAAAAGTGAATTTCACCAATCACAGTCTCGATTAGATTACCTTTCCCTTCCGATGTTCCCAAGTCGGAAATGAAGGAAGTGGGAGAAATTCAATAAGGTATGACATCGAAATTCATTGGAACGATTTTCCCATTAGCTAGAAACCCAATAACAACGAGTAGAGTCACCGTAGGACTTCGTTTCACAACAGCGATGAAATAACAGTCTCCATTCGGTTCCAGTAAAAGCTCAACTTGCCTGGGACGGCAGAACTGTTTGGGATTTTCCGCGCGGGAGGCGAACACGATCATGACAGTAGAGACATTTTGAAATACTTGGCAGTATCCCACACCACAGTTAATTCCCTGGGAAGCAAACCCATTTTACTTTTGTTTTCAACATCAATATACAGTGGGCACCGAAACAGCATTTTAACAAGCTGCAGCGTTGGAGTGGATCAGCAGAAATGGCACTGGTGGGATTCGAACCCACGCCCCTTTCGAGACTGGAACCTGGATCCAGCGCCTCAGACCGCTCGGCCAAACTACAAGCCGGCCGCCTCATTTTCTTGTATTTCAAATTGTGCTCCTGCATAACAACAGATGCAAAGTCACATGAAATGGGGTTCCATGATTCCTCTCGGACTCGCACAGCTGCTGGGATGTGCCCGGCTACAATGTCAATTTCGCAGCAGATATTGATAGCCCATCAATCCAGACAAAAATCAATGTTAAGCTGAGTCTATCTTCTCAGACTCTTTTCAGCTACAAATGTATCTGTCAGTGCGTGAGAATATGGGTTCGCTTATGATTTGGTAAAATAACCATGAGCTGCTTGACATTACGGGAATTTCCATTCTTGCTTTGCTAAATGATTTCACCCATTGCTCGAAACAGGACGACTTTCACGTTTACACGGAATACGAAACACACCGGACTACAGTGAAAATGCACAAACCTGAGCAGGCCGTGTTCCACATCATACCGTGCAGCATAGTTTCAGTCACTGTGTCTGTTTTTTTTTTTCAGAATAAGAGTCCCAAAGAATGTTCTCCACCCTAAAACCGGAGGTAGCATTACAATCCGAGAACGACAGATCACATTGTGAGAATGCTCTGACCTCGGAGCCAGTTCGAGATGCCACTTTCCTTGCCTTTTACCTTAACCGTGCAATTTGCTGCTGAGATGTTCACTCCTGGACATGAGCCACATGGATACCAACTGAGTTGGAAACCTGTGTGGGAATCGAGGAGAAGCGACTCAATAAATTTTGCTAAATTCGGTGGTGCTTTTTAGAAATGCAGTTTCTGTTCACCTCAATCTAAAAGCCAGTTTCTGAACATAGTGACAGAAGTCAAAAGGTAATTACCTCACCCCACCCCCACTCCGGAAGAGGCTCCCTTGAGTGCTTTTTGTTCTCGATGTGAAGAGCTTTCACGCCTGCGTCACCTTCACGTCTCTGGTTGCTGAGTGAATCACAAAGAAGGAATTTCACCAGAGCTGCAACTGCCTCACTTCTCCACTCGCCCTCCCCGTTTACATTTTCCTGCTCGTCAGTGATTTGAAGAAAACCAAATGGAAGCGATGTCATTCTATAGCCTCTCTGTCGATTCCTCCGTTTCAGTTCCAACATGACTTTGATCTCGGGGCGGACCTTAATACTAGAGACGCTATGAATGCGCAAGTCGAAAGGTTCCTCTGAGAGTGTAATTTCTTTAATTGCTATTGTTGATTGAAAGAGCCACTAACGTGCGAATTGCTCCAGAACATCTGATTCAAGACATCTGGTGCCAATTCTCGCACGTTGAATAACGATTGACAGCTTCCAAATGAGGTCTTTCTGAGACTACCTTGGGGTACATTTGACAGACAGACAAGTTAAGGAATTCGTGGTGCGCTGTGACACCAGAGCATCTGCATCTTTCCTGTCTGTGAACCGAGCCGCCTGCACAAGGAATGCAAATGCGGTACTGCTTTTCGTGGAAGGATCAGAAGGCGGTAAATACACTCTTAAACAGAGTGGCATGTAATCAGAACCAGGTTGGAGAAAAAGTTAACAACGCTTTGCACTGTAATTAAATGGAATTGCATAACATTTCACTACGAGAGCAGATTTGTTCAAGCAAATTCGAAGGCAGGTTTGCAGATGTGAAAGCATGCAAGAAAGCTCAGCTCTTGTCCAGGTAAAAGGCTGCAGTTGAAGAACAAAGCAGTTTCTGCCCAGTTTCGAACTGGGGACCTTTCGCGTGTGAGGCGAACGTGATGACCACTACACTACAGAAACAAGCCACAGCCGGCCGTGCGGCGGCTCCGTGGCGTGCAGCACGGAAAGCTGAATCCGTTTCACCTTTCTGTTTCCAATAGCTCGTTGTTGTCCAGCGTAATTGACATCTTGAAAACGTAAAAAAAAAGACACGTTAAATTGATGACAAAATATAGACAAAGATGTCGTCGATGTTTGTACCGTAGGGCGAGGTGGAATAGGCTGGGACGACTTTCCTTGCAGCGTAACAGCTGCGACATGACCTTATGGAAGGGTGGTAAACTGAGTATTTAGGTGTTTTACCCAAGTTGGTGTGAGTTGAAAACTCGACAGCATAGCTTTAAGGTGAGTGTGCTGAAAGTGACAAAGGACCTGAGGCACATTTCTCACAAAGAAGGTTGTGCGTGTTTGGAATGATCACCAGAGGAAGTGGAGAAGGCTATTACACTCAGAAAATTGCAAAGGTAATCGGTTGAGTTTCTTGATAGGAAGCGTTTAGAGGGATTGCGGCCAAATGCTGGGGAACGCGACTTGTTTAATTTTGGCTATGTGGTGAGCATGGACGAGGTCCACCGAAGTATCTTTTTCCACGGTGTACCCCAATAACGTCGTGTTGCTTCCACCGGCTTAAAAGGATTACTTTTTAGCGGAGCTTGCCATCGCAGTCTGTGGCACAATCATTTAGTCTGTTCGACTGCTCACGGGAAAGGTAGTATTGTGAAACACTGCAGAAACGAACGCCTTCCTTAGTTTAGCTCCGACTGACCATATTCTGTGAAATTTTCCCAGATCCTCAGCTGAGGATTTTTGCTGCTGAAAGTTACCTCAGAAACCCTGTTAAATCGAAATGTATTGAGCGAATCGCAAAACAGAAAGCATTTAACACGGAACACAAACAAAACTGGCATACCTCATGCATTTTCAGACACAGAGATGCATGAATGCTAAATGTGATACAGTCTGAGGGCATGAGTCATAAAGTAATCTCACAACTAACAACAGGGCATTTCCAAACGACTCTTTCAAACATACTGCAGCCTTAGTGCACCACCGCTTTCCAGACAATGCTGAAATGAGAGAAAGAAAGAACATAATAAGAATTGGCCGTAAAAAGTGAATTTCACCAATCACAGTCTCGATTAGATTACCTTTCCCTTCCGATGTCCCCAAGTCGGAAATGAAGGAAGTGGGAGAAATTCAATAAGGTATGACATCGAAATTCATTGGAACGATTTTCCCATTAGCTAGAAACCCAATAACAACGAGTAGAGTCACCGTAGGACTTCGTTTCACAACAGCGATGAAATAACAGTCTCCATTCGGTTCCAGTAAAAGCTCAACTTGCCTGGGACGGCAGAACTGTTTGGGATTTTCCGCGCGGGAGGCGAACACGATCATGACAGTAGAGACATTTTGAAATACTTGGCAGTATCCCACACCACAGTTAATTCCCTGGGAAGCAAACCCATTTTACTTTTGTTTTCAACATCAATATACAGTGGGCACCGAAACAGCATTTTAACAAGCTGCAGCGTTGGAGTGGATCAGCAGAAATGGCACTGGTGGGATTCGAACCCACGCCCCTTTCGAGACTGGAACCTGGATCCAGCGCCTTAGACCGCTCGGCCAAACTACAAGCCGGCCGCGCCGCCTCATTTTCTTGTATTTCCAATTGTGCTCCTGCATAACAACAGATGCAAAGTCACATGAAATGGGGTTCCATGATTCCTCTCGGACTCGCACAGCTGCTGGGATGTGCCCGGCTACAATGTCAATTTCGCAGCAGATATTGATAGCCCATCAATCCAGACAAAAATCAATGGTAAGCTGAGTCTATCTTCTCAGACTCTTTTCAGCTACAAATGTATCTGTCAGTGCGTGAGAATATGGGTTCGCTTATGATTTGGTAAAATAACCATGAGCTGCTTGACATTACGGGAATTTCCATTCTTGCTTTGCTAAATGATTTCACCCATTGCTCGAAACAGGACGACTTTCACGTTTACACGGAATACGAAACACACCGGACTACAGTGAAAATGCACAAACCTGAGCAGGCCGTTTTCCACATCATACCGTGCAGCATAGTTTCAGTCACTGTGTCTGTTTTTTTTTCAGAATAAGAGTCCCAAAGAATGTTCTCCACCCTAAAACCGGAGGTAGCATTACAATCCGAGAACGACAGATCACATTGTGAGAATGCTCTGACCTCGGAGCCAGTTCGAGATGCCACTTTCCTTGCCTTTTACCTTAACCGTGCAATTTGCTGCTGAGATGTTCACTCCTGGACATGAGCCACATGGATACCAACTGAGTTGGAAACCTGTGTGGGAATCGAGGAGAAGCGACTCAATAAATTTTGCTAAATTCGGTGGTGCTTTTTAGAAATGCAGTTTCTGTTCACCTCAATCTAAAAGCCAGTTTCTGAACATAGTGACAGAAGTCAAAAGGTAATTACCTCACCCCACCCCCACTCCGGAAGAGGCTCCGGAACTGCCCTTGAGTGCTTTTTGTTCTCGATGTGAAGAGCTTTCACGCCTGAGTCACCTTCACGTCTCTGGTTGCTGAGTGAATCACAAAGAAGGAATTTCACCAGAGCTGCAACTGCCTCACTTCTCCACTCGCACTCCCCGTTTACATTTTCCTGCTCGTCAGTGATTTGAAGAAAACCAAATGGAAGCGATGTCATTCTATAGCCTCTCTGTCGATTCCTCCGTTTCAGTTCCAACATGACTTTGATCTCGGGGCGGACCTTAATACTAGAGACGCTATGAATGCGCAAGTCGAAAGGTTCCTCTGAGAGTGTAATTTCTTTAATTGCTATTGTTGATTGAATGAGCCACTAACGTGCGAATTGCTCCAGAACATCTGATTCAAGACATCTGGTGCCAATTCTCGCACGTTGAATAACGATTGACAGCTTCCAAATGAGGTCTTTCTGAGACTACCTTGGGGTACATTTGACAGACAGACAAGTTAAGGAATTCGTGGTGCGCTGTGACACCAGAGCATCTGCATCTTTCCTGTCTGTGAACCGAGCCGCCTGCACAAGGAATGCAAATGCGGTACTGCTTTTCGTGGAAGGATCAGAAGGCGGTAAATACACTCTCAAACAGAGTGGCATGTAATCAGAACCAGGTTGGAGAAAAAGTTAACAACGCTTTGCACTGTAATTAAATGGAATTGCAGAACATTTCACTACGAGAGCAGATTTGTTCAAGCAAATTCGAAGGCAGGTTTGCAGATGTGAAAGCATGCAAGAAAGCTCAGCTCTTGTCCAGGTAAAAGGCTGCAGTTGAAGAACAAAGCAGTTTCTGCCCAGTTTCGAACTGGGGACCTTTCGCGTGTGAGGCGAACGTGATGACCACTACACTACAGAAACAAGCCACAGCCGGCCGTGCGGCGGCTCCGTGGCGTGCAGCACTGAAAGCTGAATCCGTTTCACCTTTCTGTTTCCAATAGCTCGTTGTTGTCCAGCGTAATTGACATCTTGAAAACGTAAAAAAAAAGACACGTTAAATTGATGACAAAATATAGACAAAGATGTCGTCGATGTTTGTACCGTAGGGCGAGGTGGAATAGGCTGGGACGACTTTCCTTGCAGCGTAACAGCTGCGACATGACCTTATGGAAGGGTGGTAAACTGAGTATTTACGTGTTTTACCCAAGTTGGTGTGAGTTGAAAACTCGACAGCATAGCTTTAAGGTGAGTGTGCTGAAAGTGACAAAGGACCTGAGGCACATTTCTCACAAAGAAGGTTGTGCGTGTTTGGAATGATCACCAGAGGAAGTGGAGAAGGCTATTACACTCAGAAAATTGCAAAGGTAATCGGTTGAGTTTCTTGATAGGAAGCGTTTAGAGGGATTGCGGCCAAATGCTGGGGAACGCGACTTGTTTAATTTTGGCTATGTGGTGAGCATGGACGAGGTCCACCGAAGTATCTTTTTCCACGGTGTACCCCAATAACGTCGTGTTGCTTCCACCGGCTTTAAAGGATTACTTTTTAGCGAAGCTTGCCATCGCAGTCTGTGGCACAATCATTTAGTCTGTTCGACTGCTCACGGGAAAGGTAGTATTGTGAAACACTGCAGAAACGAACGCCTTCCTTAGTTTATCTCCGACTGACCATATTCTGTGAAATTTTCCCAGATCCTCAGCTGAGGATTTTTGCTGCTGAAAGTTACCTCAGAAACCCTGTTAAATCGAAATGTATTGAGCGAATCGCAAAACAGAAAGCATTTAACACGGAACACAAACAAAACTGGCATACCTCATGCATTTTCAGACACAGAGATGCATGAATGCTAAATGTGATACAGTCTGAGGGCATGAGTCATAAAGTAATCTCACAACTAACAACAGGGCATTTCCAAACGACTCTTTCAAACATACTGCAGCCTTAGTGCACCACCGCTTTCCAGACAATGCTGAAATGAGAGAAAGAAAGAACATAATAAGAATTGGCCGTAAAAAGTGAATTTCACCAATCACAGTCTCGATTAGATTACCTTTCCCTTCCGATGTCCCCAAGTCGGAAATGAAGGAAGTGGGAGAAATTCAATAAGGTATGACATCGAAATTCATTGGAACGATTTTCCCATTAGCTAGAAACCCAATAACAACGAGTAGAGTCACCGTAGGACTTCGTTTCACAACAGCGATGAAATAACAGTCTCCATTCGGTTCCAGTAAAAGCTCAACTTGCCTGGGACGGCAGAACTGTTTGGGATTTTCCGCGCGGGAGGCGAACACGATCATGACAGTAGAGACATTTTGAAATACTTGGCAGTATCCCACACCACAGTTAATTCCCTGGGAAGCAAACCCATTTTACTTTTGTTTTCAACATCAATATACAGTGGGCACCGAAACAGCATTTTAACAAGCTGCAGCGTTGGAGTGGATCAGCAGAAATGGCACTGGTGGGATTCGAACCCACGCCCCTTTCGAGACTGGAACCTGGATCCAGCGCCTTAGACCGCTCGGCCAAACTACAAGCCGGCCGCGCCGCCTCATTTCCTTGTATTTCAAATTGTGCTCCTGCATAACAACAGATGCAAAGTCACATGAAATGGGGTTCCATGATTCCTCTCGGACTCGCACAGCTGCTGGGATGTGCCCGGCTACAATGTCAATTTCGCAGCAGATATTGATAGCCCATCAATCCAGACAAAAATCAATGGTAAGCTGAGTCTATCTTCTCAGACTCTTTTCAGCTACAAATGTATCTGTCAGTGCGTGAGAATATGGGTTCGCTTATGATTTGGTAAAATAACCATGAGCTGCTTGACATTACGGGAATTTCCATTCTTGCTTTGCTAAATGATTTCACCCATTGCTCGAAACAGGACGACTTTCACGTTTACACGGAATACGAAACACACCGGACTACAGTGAAAATGCACAAACCTGAGCAAGCCGTGTTCCACATCATACCGTGCAGCATAGTTTCAGTCACTGTGTCTGTTTTTTTTTTCAGAATAAGAGTCCCAAAGAATGTTCTCCACCCTAAAACCGGAGGTAGCATTACAATCCGAGAACGACAGATCACATTGTGAGAATGCTCTGACCTCGGAGCCAGTTCGAGATGCCACTTTCCTTGCCTTTTACCTTAACCGTGCAATTTGCTGCTGAGATGTTCACTCCTGGACATGAGCCACATGGATACCAACTGAGTTGGAAACCTGTGTGGGAATCGAGGAGAAGCGACTCAATAAATTTTGCTAAATTCGGTGGTGCTATTTAGAAATGCAGTTTCTGTTCACCTCAATCTAAAAGCCAGTTTCTGAACATAGTGACAGAAGTCAAAAGGTAATTACCTCACCCCACCCCCACTCCGGAAGAGGCGCTAACTGCCCTTGAGTGCTTTTTGTTCTCGATGTGAAGAGCTTTCACGCCTGAGTCACCTTCACGTCTCTGGTTGCTGAGTGAATCACAAAGAAGTAATTTCACCAGAGCTGCAACTGCCTCACTTCTCCACTCGCCCTCCCCGTTTACATTTTCCTGCTCGTCAGTGATTTGAAGAAAACCAAATGGAAGCGACGTCATTCTATAGCCTCTCTGTCGATTCCTCCGTTTCAGTTCCAACATGACTTTGATCTCGGGGCGGACCTTAATACTAGAGACGGTATGAATGCGCAAGTCGAAAGGTTCCTCTGAGAGTGTAATTTCTTTAATTGCTATTGTTGATTGAATGAGCCACTAACATGCGAATTGCTCCAGAACATCTGATTCAAGACATCTGGTGCCAATTCTCGCACGTTGAATAACGATTGACAGCTTCCAAATGAGGTCTTTCTGAGACTACCTTGGGGTACATTTGACAGACAGACAAGTTCAGGAATTCGTGGTGCGCTGTGACACCAGAGCATCTGCATCTTTCCTGTCTGTGAACCGAGCCGCCTGCACATGGAATGCAAATGCGGTACTGCTTTTCGTGGAAGGATCAGAAGGCGGTAAATACACTCTCAAAGAGAGTGGCATGTAATCAGAACCAGGTTGGAGAAAAAGTTAACAACGCTTTGCACTGTAATTAAATGGAATTGCATAACATTTCACGACGAGAGCAGATTTGTTCAAGCAAATTCGAAGGCAGGTTTGCAGATGTGAAAGCATGCAAGAAAGCTCAGCTCTTGTCCATGTAAAAGGCTGCAGTTGAAGAACAAAGCAGTTTCTGCCCAGTTTCGAACTGGGGACCTTTCGCGTGTGAGGCGAACGTGATGACCACTACACTACAGAAACAAGCCACAGCCGGCCGTCCGGCGGCTCCGTGGCGTGCAGCACTGAAAGCTGAATCCGTTTCACCTTTCTGTTTCCAATAGCTCGTTGTTGTCCAGCGTAATTGACATCTTGAAAACGTAAAAAAAAAGACACGTTAAATTGATGACAAAATATAGACAAAGATGTCGTCGATGTTTGTACCGTAGGGCGAGGTGGAATAGGCTGGGACGACTTTCCTTGCAGCGTAACAGCTGCGACATGACCTTATGGAAGGGTGGTAAACTGAGTATTTACGTGTTTTACCCAAGTTGGTGTGAGTTGAAAACTCGACAGCATAGCTTTAAGGTGAGTGTGCTGAAAGTGACAAAGGACCTGAGGCACATTTCTCACAAAGAAGGTTGTGCGTGTTTGGAATGATCACCAGAGGAAGTGGAGAAGGCTATTACACTCAGAAAATTGCAAAGGTAATCGGTTGAGTTTCTTGATAGGAAGCGTTTAGAGGGATTGCGGCCAAATGCTGGGGAACGCGACTTGTTTAATTTTGGCTATGTGGTGAGCATGGACGAGGTCCACCGAAGTATCTTTTTCCACGGTGTACCCCAATAACGTCGTGTTGCTTCCACCGGCTTTAAAGGATTACTTTTTAGCGGAGCTTGCCATCGCAGTCTGTGGCACAATCATTTAGTCTGTTCGACTGCTCACGGGAAAGGTAGTATTGTGAAACACTGCAGAAACGAACGCCTTCCTTAGTTTAGCTCCGACTGACCATATTCTGTGAAATTTTCCCAGATCCTCAGCTGAGGATTTTTGCTGCTGAAAGTTACCTCAGAAACCCTGTTAAATCGAAATGTATTGAGCGAATCGCAAAACAGAAAGCATTTAACACGGAACACAAACAAAACTGGCATACCTCATGCATTTTCAGACACAGAGATGCATGAATGCTAAATGTGATACAGTCTGAGGGCATGAGTCATAAAGTAATCTCACAACTAACAACAGGGCATTTCCAAACGACTCTTTCAAACATACTGCAGCCTTAGTGCACCACCGCTTTCCAGACAATGCTGAAATGAGAGAAAGAAAGAACATAATAAGAATTGGCCGTAAAAAGTGAATTTCACCAATCACAGTCTCGATTAGATTACCTTTCCCTTCCGATGTTCCCAAGTCGGAAATGAAGGAAGTGGGAGAAATTCAATAAGGTATGACATCGAAATTCATTGGAACGATTTTCCCATTAGCTAGAAACCCAATAACAACGAGTAGAGTCACCGTAGGACTTCGTTTCACAACAGCGATGAAATAACAGTCTCCATTCGGTTCCAGTAAAAGCTCAACTTGCCTGGGACGGCAGAACTGTTTGGGATTTTCCGCGCGGGAGGCGAACACGATCATGACAGTAGAGACATTTTGAAATACTTGGCAGTATCCCACACCACAGTTAATTCCCTGGGAAGCAAACCCATTTTACTTTTGTTTTCAACATCAATATACAGTGGGCACCGAAACAGCATTTTAACAAGCTGCAGCGTTGGAGTGGATCAGCAGAAATGGCACTGGTGGGATTCGAACCCACGCCCCTTTCGAGACTGGAACCTGGATCCAGCGCCTCAGACCGCTCGGCCAAACTACAAGCCGGCCGCGCCGCCTCATTTTCTTGTATTTCAAATTGTGCTCCTGCATAACAACAGATGCAAAGTCACATGAAATGGGGTTCTATGATTCCTCTCGGACTCGCACAGCTGCTGGGATGTGCCCGGCTACAATGTCAATTTCGCAGCAGATATTGATAGCCCATCAATCCAGACAAAAATCAATGGTAAGCTGAGTCTATCTTCTCAGACTCTTTTCAGCTACAAATGTATCTGTCAGTGCGTGAGAATATGGGTTCGCTTATGATTTGGTAAAATAACCATGAGCTGCTTGACATTACGGGAATTTCCATTCTTGCTTTGCTAAATGATTTCACCCATTGCTCGAAACAGGACGACTTTCACGTTTACACGGAATACGAAACACACCGGACTACAGTGAAAATGCACAAACCTGAGCAGGCCGTGTTCCACATCATACCGTGCAGCATAGTTTCAGTCACTGTGTCTGTTTTTTTTTTTTCAGAATAAGAGTCCCAAAGAATGTTCTCCACCCTAAAACCGGAGGTAGCATTACAATCCGAGAACGACAGATCACATTGTGAGAATGCTCTGACCTCGGAGCCAGTTCGAGATGCCACTTTCCTTGCCTTTTACCTTAACCGTGCAATTTGCTGCTGAGATGTTCACTCCTGGACATGAGCCACATGGATACCAACTGAGTTGGAAACCTGTGTGGGAATCGAGGAGAAGCGACTCAATAAATTTTGCTAAATTCGGTGGTGCTTTTTAGAAATGCAGTTTCTGTTCACCTCAATCTAAAAGCCAGTTTCTGAACATAGTGACAGAAGTCAAAAGGTAATTACCTCACCCCACCCCCACTCCGGAAGAGGCTCCCTTGAGTGCTTTTTGTTCTCGATGTGAAGAGCTTTCACGCCTGCGTCACCTTCACGTCTCTGGTTGCTGAGTGAATCACAAAGAAGGAATTTCACCAGAGCTGCAACTGCCTCACTTCTCCACTCGCCCTCCCCGTTTACATTTTCCTGCTCGTCAGTGATTTGAAGAAAACCAAATGGAAGCGATGTCATTCTATAGCCTCTCTGTCGATTCCTCCGTTTCAGTTCCAACATGACTTTGATCTCGGGGCGGACCTTAATACTAGAGACGCTATGAATGCGCAAGTCGAAAGGTTCCTCTGAGAGTGTAATTTCTTTAATTGCTATTGTTGATTGAATGAGCCACTAACGTGCGAATTGCTCCAGAACATCTGATTCAAGACATCTGGTGCCAATTCTCGCACGTTGAATAACGATTGACAGCTTCCAAATGAGGTCTTTCTGAGACTACCTTGGGGTACATTTGACAGACAGACAAGTTAAGGAATTCGTGGTGCGCTGTGACACCAGAGCATCTGCATCTTTCCTGTCTGTGAACCGAGCCGCCTGCACAAGGAATGCAAATGCGGTACTGCTTTTCGTGGAAGGATCAGAAGGCGGTAAATACACTCTCAAACAGAGTGGCATGTAATCAGAACCAGGTTGGAGAAAAAGTTAACAACGCTTTGCACTGTAATTAAATGGAATTGCATAACATTTCACTACGAGAGCAGATTTGTTCAAGCAAATTCGAAGGCAGGTTTGCAGATGTGAAAGCATGCAAGAAAGCTCAGCTCTTGTCCAGGTAAAAGGCTGCAGTTGAAGAACAAAGCAGTTTCTGCCCAGTTTCGAACTGGGGACCTTTCGCGTGTGAGGCGAACGTGATGACCACTACACTACAGAAACAAGCCACAGCCGGCCGTGCGGCGGCTCCGTGGCGTGCAGCACGGAAAGCTGAATCCGTTTCACCTTTCTGTTTCCAATAGCTCGTTGTTGTCCAGCGTAATTGACATCTTGAAAACGTAAAAAAAAAGACACGTTAAATTGATGACAAAATATAGACAAAGATGTCGTCGATGTTTGTACCGTAGGGCGAGGTGGAATAGGCTGGGACGACTTTCCTTGCAGCGTAACAGCTGCGACATGACCTTATGGAAGGGTGGTAAACTGAGTATTTAGGTGTTTTACCCAAGTTGGTGTGAGTTGAAAACTCGGCAGCATAGCTTTAAGGTGAGTGTGCTGAAAGTGACAAAGGACCTGAGGCACATTTCTCACAAAGAAGGTTGTGCGTGTTTGGAATGATCACCAGAGGAAGTGGAGAAGGCTATTACACTCAGAAAATTGCAAAGGTAATCGGTTGAGTTTCTTGATAGGAAGCGTTTAGAGGGATTGCGGCCAAATGCTGGGGAACGCGACTTGTTTAATTTTGGCTATGTGGTGAGCATGGACGAGGTCCACCGAAGTATCTTTTTCCACGGTGTACCCCAATAACGTCGTGTTGCTTCCACCGGCTTTAAAGGATTACTTTTTAGCGGAGCTTGCCATCGCAGTCTGTGGCACAATCATTTAGTCTGTTCGACTGCTCACGGGAAAGGTAGTATTGTGAAACACTGCAGAAACGAACGCCTTCCTTAGTTTAGCTCCGACTGACCATATTCTGTGAAATTTTCCCAGATCCTCAGCTGAGGATTTTTGCTGCTGAAAGTTACCTCAGAAACCCTGTTAAATCGAAATGTATTGAGCGAATCGCAAAACAGAAAGCATTTAACACGGAACACAAACAAAACTGGCATACCTCATGCATTTTCAGACACAGAGATGCATGAATGCTAAATGTGATACAGTCTGAGGGCATGAGTCATAAAGTAATCTCACAACTAACAACAGGGCATTTCCAAACGACTCTTTCAAACATACTGCAGCATTAGTGCACCACCGCTTTCCAGACAATGCTGAAATGAGAGAAAGAAAGAACATAATAAGAATTGGCCGTAAAAAGTGAATTTCACCAATCACAGTCTCGATTAGATTACCTTTCCCTTCCGATGTTCCCAAGTCGGAAATGAAGGAAGTGGGAGAAATTCAATAAGGTATGACATCGAAATTCATTGGAACGATTTTCCCATTAGCTAGAAACCCAATAACAACGAGTAGAGTCACCGTAGGACTTCGTTTCACAACAGCGATGAAATAACAGTCTCCATTCGGTTCCAGTAAAAGCTCAACTTGCCTGGGACGGCAGAACTGTTTGGGATTTTCCGCGCGGGAGGCGAACACGATCATGACAGTAGAGACATTTTGAAATACTTGGCAGTATCCCACACCACAGTTAATTCCCTGGGAAGCAAACCCATTTTACTTTTGTTTTCAACATCAATATACAGTGGGCACCGAAACAGCATTTTAACAAGCTGCAGCGTTGGAGTGGATCAGCAGAAATGGCACTGGTGGGATTCGAACCCACGCCCCTTTCGAGACTGGAACCTGGATCCAGCGCCTTAGACCGCTCGGCCAAACTACAAGCCGGCCGCGCCGCCTCATTTTCTTGTATTTCAAATTGTGCTCCTGCATAACAACAGATGCAAAGTCACATGAAATGGGGTTCCATGATTCCTCTCGGACTCGCACAGCTGCTGGGATGTGCCCGGCTACAATGTCAATTTCGCAGCAGATATTGATAGCCCATCAATCCAGACAAAAATCAATGGTAAGCTGAGTCTATCTTCTCAGACTCTTTTCAGCTACAAATGTATCTGTCAGTGCGTGAGAATATGGGTTCGCTTATGATTTGGTAAAATAACCATGAGCTGCTTGACATTACGGGAATTTCCATTCTTGCTTTGCTAAATGATTTCACCCATTGCTCGAAACAGGACGACTTTCACGTTTACACGGAATACGAAACACACCGGACTACAGTGAAAATGCACAAACCTGAGCAGGCCGTTTTCCACATCATACCGTGCAGCATAGTTTCAGTCACTGTGTCTGTTTTTTTTTTCAGAATAAGAGTCCCAAAGAATGTTCTCCACCCTAAAACCGGAGGTAGCATTACAATCCGAGAACGACAGATCACATTGTGAGAATGCTCTGACCTCGGAGCCAGTTCGAGATGCCACTTTCCTTGCCTTTTACCTTAACCGTGCAATTTGCTGCTGAGATGTTCACTCCTGGACATGAGCCACATGGATACCAACTGAGTTGGAAACCTGTGTGGGAATCGAGGAGAAGCGACTCAATAAATTTTGCTAAATTCGGTGGTGCTTTTTAGAAATGCAGTTTCTGTTCACCTCAATCTAAAAGCCAGTTTCTGAACATAGTGACAGAAGTCAAAAGGTAATTACCTCACCCCACCCCCACTCCGGAAGAGGCTCCGGAACTGCCCTTGAGTGCTTTTTGTTCTCGATGTGAAGAGCTTTCACGCCTGAGTCACCTTCACGTCTCTGGTTGCTGAGTGAATCACAAAGAAGGAATTTCACCAGAGCTGCAACTGCCTCACTTCTCCACTCGCCCTCCCCGTTTACATTTTCCTGCTCGTCAGTGATTTGAAGAAAACCAAATGGAAGCGATGTCATTCTATAGCCTCTCTGTCGATTCCTCCGTTTCAGTTCCAACATGACTTTGATCTCGGGGCGGACCTTAATACTAGAGACGCTATGAATGCGCAAGTCGAAAGGTTCCTCTGAGAGTGTAATTTCTTTAATTGCTATTGTTGATTGAATGAGCCACTAACGTGCGAATTGCTCCAGAACATCTGATTCAAGACATCTGGTGCCAATTCTCGCACGTTGAATAACGATTGACAGCTTCCAAATGAGGTCTTTCTGAGACTACCTTGGGGTACATTTGACAGACAGACAAGTTAAGGAATTCGTGGTGCGCTGTGACACCAGAGCATCTGCATCTTTCCTGTCTGTGAACCGAGCCGCCTGCACAAGGAATGCAAATGCGGTACTGCTTTTCGTGGAAGGATCAGAAGGCGGTAAATACACTCTCAAACAGAGTGGCATGTAATCAGAACCAGGTTGGAGAAAAAGTTAACAACGCTTTGCACTGTAATTAAATGGAATTGCATAACATTTCACTACGAGAGCAGATTTGTTCAAGCAAATTCGAAGGCAGGTTTGCAGATGTGAAAGCATGCAAGAAAGCTCAGCTCTTGTCCAGGTAAAAGTCTGCAGTTGAAGAACAAAGCAGTTTCTGCCCAGTTTCGAACTGGGGACCTTTCGCGTGTGAGGCGAACGTGATGACCACTACACTACAGAAACAAGCCACAGCCGGCCGTGCGGCGGCTCCGTGGCGTGCAGCACTGAAAGCTGAATCCGTTTCACCTTTCTGTTTCCAATAGCTCGTTGTTGTCCAGCGTAATTGACATCTTGAAAACGTAAAAAAAAAGACACGTTAAATTGATGACAAAATATAGACAAAGATGTCGTCGATGTTTGTACCGTAGGGCGAGGTGGAATAGGCTGGGACGACTTTCCTTGCAGCGTAACAGCTGCGACATGACCTTATGGAAGGGTGGTAAACTGAGTATTTACGTGTTTTACCCAAGTTGGTGTGAGTTGAAAACTCGACAGCATAGCTTTAAGGTGAGTGTGCTGAAAGTGACAAAGGACCTGAGGCACATTTCTCACAAAGAAGGTTGTGCGTGTTTGGAATGATCACCAGAGGAAGTGGAGAAGGCTATTACACTCAGAAAATTGCAAAGGTAATCGGTTGAGTTTCTTGATAGGAAGCGTTTAGAGGGATTGCGGCCAAATGCTGGGGAACGCGACTTGTTTAATTTTGGCTATGTGGTGAGCATGGACGAGGTCCACCGAAGTATCTTTTTCCACGGTGTACCCCAATAACGTCGTGTTGCTTCCACCGGCTTTAAAGGATTACTTTTTAGCGGAGCTTGCCATCGCAGTCTGTGGCACAATCATTTAGTCTGTTCGACTGCTCACGGGAAAGGTAGTATTGTGAAACACTGCAGAAACGAACGCCTTCCTTAGTTTAGCTCCGACTGACCATATTCTGTGAAATTTTCCCAGATCCTCAGCTGAGGATTTTTGCTGCTGAAAGTTACCTCAGAAACCCTGTTAAATCGAAATGTATTGAGCGAATCGCAAAACAGAAAGCATTTAACACGGAACACAAACAAAACTGGCATACCTCATGCATTTTCAGACACAGAGATGCATGAATGCTAAATGTGATACAGTCTGAGGGCATGAGTCATAAAGTAATCTCACAACTAACAACAGGGCATTTCCAAACGACTCTTTCAAACATACTGCAGCCTTAGTGCACCACCGCTTTCCAGACAATGCTGAAATGAGAGAAAGAAAGAACATAATAAGAATTGGCCGTAAAAAGTGAATTTCACCAATCACAGTCTCGATTAGATTACCTTTCCCTTCCGATGTCCCCAAGTCGGAAATGAAGGAAGTGGGAGAAATTCAATAAGGTATGACATCGAAATTCATTGGAACGATTTTCCCATTAGCTAGAAACCCAATAACAACGAGTAGAGTCACCGTAGGACTTCGTTTCACAACAGCGATGAAATAACAGTCTCCATTCGGTTCCAGTAAAAGCTCAACTTGCCTGGGACGGCAGAACTGTTTGGGATTTTCCGCGCGGGAGGCGAACACGATCATGACAGTAGAGACATTTTGAAATACTTGGCAGTATCCCACACCACAGTTAATTCCCTGGGAAGCAAACCCATTTTACTTTTGTTTTCAACATCAATATACAGTGGGCACCGAAACAGCATTTTAACAAGCTGCAGCGTTGGAGTGGATCAGCAGAAATGGCACTGGTGGGATTCGAACCCACGCCCCTTTCGAGACTGGAACCTGGATCCAGCGCCTTAGACCGCTCGGCCAAACTACAAGCCGGCCGCGCCGCCTCATTTCCTTGTATTTCAAATTGTGCTCCTGCATAACAACAGATGCAAAGTCACATGAAATGGGGTTCCATGATTCCTCTCGGACTCGCACAGCTGCTGGGATGTGCCCGGCTACAATGTCAATTTCGCAGCAGATATTGATAGCCCATCAATCCAGACAAAAATCAATGGTAAGCTGAGTCTATCTTCTCAGACTCTTTTCAGCTACAAATGTATCTGTCAGTGCGTGAGAATATGGGTTCGCTTATGATTTGGTAAAATAACCATGAGCTGCTTGACATTACGGGAATTTCCATTCTTGCTTTGCTAAATGATTTCACCCATTGCTCGAAACAGGACGACTTTCACGTTTACACGGAATACGAAACACACCGGACTACAGTGAAAATGCACAAACCTGAGCAGGCCGTGTTCCACATCATACCGTGCAGCATAGTTTCAGTCACTGTGTCTGTTTTTTTTTTCAGAATAAGAGTCCCAAAGAATGTTCTCCACCCAAAAACCGGAGGTAGCATTACAATCCGAGAACGACAGATCACATTGTGTGAATGCTCTGACCTCGGAGCCAGTTCGAGATGCCACTTTCCTTGCCTTTTACCTTAACCGTGCAATTTGCTGCTGAGATGTTCACTCCTGGACATGAGCCACATGGATACCAACTGAGTTGGAAACCTGTGTGGGACAAAGATGTCGTCGATGTTTGTACCGTAGGGTGAGGTGGAATAGGCTGGGACGACTTTCCTTGCAGCGTAACAGCTGCGACATGACCTTATGGAAGGGTGGTAAACTGAGTATTTAGGTGTTTTACCCAAGTTGGTGTGAGTTGAAAACTCGGCAGCATAGCTTTAAGGTGAGTGTGCTGAAAGTGACAAAGGACCTGAGGCACATTTCTCACAAAGAAGGTTGTGCGTGTTTGGAATGATCACCAGAGGAAGTGGAGAAGGCTATTACACTCAGAAAATTGCAAAGGTAATCGGTTGAGTTTCTTGATAGGAAGCGTTTAGAGGGATTGCGGCCAAATGCTGGGGAACGCGACTTGTTTAATTTTGGCTATGTGGTGAGCATGGACGAGGTCCACCGAAGTATCTTTTTCCACGGTGTACCCCAATAACGTCGTGTTGCTTCCACCGGCTTTAAAGGATTACTTTTTAGCGGAGCTTGCCATCGCAGTCTGTGGCACAATCATTTAGTCTGTTCGACTGCTCACGGGAAAGGTAGTATTGTGAAACACTGCAGAAACGAACGCCTTCCTTAGTTTAGCTCCGACTGACCATATTCTGTGAAATTTTCCCAGATCCTCAGCTGAGGATTTTTGCTGCTGAAAGTTACCTCAGAAACCCTGTTAAATCGAAATGTATTGAGCGAATCGCAAAACAGAAAGCATTTAACACGGAACACAAACAAAACTGGCATACCTCATGCATTTTCAGACACAGAGATGCATGAATGCTAAATGTGATACAGTCTGAGGGCATGAGTCATAAAGTAATCTCACAACTAACAACAGGGCATTTCCAAACGACTCTTTCAAACATACTGCAGCATTAGTGCACCACCGCTTTCCAGACAATGCTGAAATGAGAGAAAGAAAGAACATAATAAGAATTGGCCGTAAAAAGTGAATTTCACCAATCACAGTCTCGATTAGATTACCTTTCCCTTCCGATGTTCCCAAGTCGGAAATGAAGGAAGTGGGAGAAATTCAATAAGGTATGACATCGAAATTCATTGGAACGATTTTCCCATTAGCTAGAAACCCAATAACAACGAGTAGAGTCACCGTAGGACTTCGTTTCACAACAGCGATGAAATAACAGTCTCCATTCGGTTCCAGTAAAAGCTCAACTTGCCTGGGACGGCAGAACTGTTTGGGATTTTCCGCGCGGGAGGCGAACACGATCATGACAGTAGAGACATTTTGAAATACTTGGCAGTATCCCACACCACAGTTAATTCCCTGGGAAGCAAACCCATTTTACTTTTGTTTTCAACATCAATATACAGTGGGCACCGAAACAGCATTTTAACAAGCTGCAGCGTTGGAGTGGATCAGCAGAAATGGCACTGGTGGGATTCGAACCCACGCCCCTTTCGAGACTGGAACCTGGATCCAGCGCCTTAGACCGCTCGGCCAAACTACAAGCCGGCCGCGCCGCCTCATTTTCTTGTATTTCAAATTGTGCTCCTGCATAACAACAGATGCAAAGTCACATGAAATGGGGTTCCATGATTCCTCTCGGACTCGCACAGCTGCTGGGATGTGCCCGGCTACAATGTCAATTTCGCAGCAGATATTGATAGCCCATCAATCCAGACAAAAATCAATGGTAAGCTGAGTCTATCTTCTCAGACTCTTTTCAGCTACAAATGTATCTGTCAGTGCGTGAGAATATGGGTTCGCTTATGATTTGGTAAAATAACCATGAGCTGCTTGACATTACGGGAATTTCCATTCTTGCTTTGCTAAATGATTTCACCCATTGCTCGAAACAGGACGACTTTCACGTTTACACGGAATACGAAACACACCGGACTACAGTGAAAATGCACAAACCTGAGCAGGCCGTGTTCCACATCATACCGTGCAGCATAGTTTCAGTCACTGTGTCTGTTTTTTTTTTCAGAATAAGAGTCCCAAAGAATGTTCTCCACCCAAAAACCGGAGGTAGCATTACAATCCGAGAACGACAGATCACATTGTGTGAATGCTCTGACCTCGGAGCCAGTTCGAGATGCCACTTTCCTTGCCTTTTACCTTAACCGTGCAATTTGCTGCTGAGATGTTCACTCCTGGACATGAGCCACATGGATACCAACTGAGTTGGAAACCTGTGTGGGAATCGAGGAGAAGCGACTCAATAAATTTTGCTAAATTCGGTGGTGCTTTTTAGAAATGCAGTTTCTGTTCACCTCAATCTAAAAGCCAGTTTCTGAACATAGTGACAGAAGTCAAAAGGTAATTACCTCACCCCACCCCCACTCCGGAAGAGGCGCTAACTGCCCTTGAGTGCTTTTTGTTCTCGATGTGAAGAGCTTTCACGCCTGAGTCACCTTCACGTCTCTGGTTGCTGAGTGAATCACAAAGAAGGAATTTCACCAGAGCTGCAACTGCCTCACTTCTCCACTCGCCCTCCCCGTTTACATTTTCCTGCTCGTCAGTGATTTGAAGAAAACCAAATGGAAGCGACGTCATTCTATAGCCTCTCTGTCGATTCCTCCGTTTCAGTTCCAACATGACTTAGATCTCGGGGCGGACCTTAATACTAGAGACGGTATGAATGCGCAAGTCGAAAGGTTCCTCTGAGAGTGTAATTTCTTTAATTGCTATTGTTGATTGAATGAGCCACTAACGTGCGAATTGCTCCAGAACATCTGATTCAAGACATCTGGTGCCAATTCTCGCACGTTGAATAACGATTGACAGCTTCCAAATGAGGTCTTTCTGAGACTACCTTGGGGTACATTTGACAGACAGACAAGTTCAGGAATTCGTGGTGCGCTGTGACACCAGAGCATCTGCATCTTTCCTGTCTGTGAACCGAGCCGCCTGCACAAGGAATGCAAATGCGGTACTGCTTTTCGTGGAAGGATCAGAAGGCGGTAAATACACTCTCAAACAGAGTGGCATGTAATCAGAACCAGGTTGGAGAAAAAGTTAACAACGCTTTGCACTGTAATTAAATGGAATTGCATAACATTTCACTACGAGAGCAGATTTGTTCAAGCAAATTCGAAGGCAGGTTTGCAGATGTGAAAGCATGCAAGAAAGCTCAGCTCTTGTCCAGGTAAAAGGCTGCAGTTGAAGAACAAAGCAGTTTCTGCCCAGTTTCGAACTGGGGACCTTTCGCGTGTGAGGCGAACGTGATGACCACTACACTACAGAAACAAGCCACAGCCGGCCGTGCGGCGGCTCCGTGGCGTGCAGCACGGAAAGCTGAATCCGTTTCACCTTTCTGTTTCCAACAGCTCGTTGTTGTCCAGCGTAATTGACATCTTGAAAACGTAAAAAAAAAGACACGTTAAATTGATGACAAAATATAGACAAAGATGTCGTCGATGTTTGTACCGTAGGGCGAGGTGGAATAGGCTGGGACGACTTTCCTTGCAGCGTAACAGCTGCGACATGACCTTATGGAAGGGTGGTAAACTGAGTATTTAGGTGTTTTACCCAAGTTGGTGTGTGTTGAAAACTCGGCAGCATAGCTTTAAGGTGAGTGTGCTGAAAGTGACAAAGGACCTGAGGCACATTTCTCACAAAGAAGGTTGTGCGTGTTTGGAATGATCACCAGAGGAAGTGGAGAAGGCTATTACACTCAGAAAATTGCAAAGGTAATCGGTTGAGTTTCTTGATAGGAAGCGTTTAGAGGGATTGCGGCCAAATGCTGGGGAACGCGACTTGTTTAATTTTGGCTATGTGGTGAGCATGGACGAGGTCCACCGAAGTATCTTTTTCCACGGTGTACCCCAATAACGTCGTGTTGCTTCCACCGGCTTTAAAGGATTACTTTTTAGCGGAGCTTGCCATCGCAGTCTGTGGCACAATCATTTAGTCTGTTCGACTGCTCACGGGAAAGGTAGTATTGTGAAACACTGCAGAAACGAACGCCTTCCTTAGTTTAGCTCCGACTGACCATATTCTGTGAAATTTTCCCAGATCCTCAGCTGAGGATTTTTGCTGCTGAAAGTTACCTCAGAAACCCTGTTAAATCGAAATGTATTGAGCGAATCGCAAAACAGAAAGCATTTAACACGGAACACAAACAAAACTGGCATACCTCATGCATTTTCAGACACAGAGATGCATGAATGCTAAATGTGATACAGTCTGAGGGCATGAGTCATAAAGTAATCTCACAACTAACAACAGGGCATTTCCAAACGACTCTTTCAAACATACTGCAGCATTAGTGCACCACCGCTTTCCAGACAATGCTGAAATGAGAGAAAGAAAGAACATAATAAGAATTGGCCGTAAAAAGTGAATTTCACCAATCACAGTCTCGATTAGATTACCTTTCCCTTCCGATGTTCCCAAGTCGGAAATGAAGGAAGTGGGAGAAATTCAATAAGGTATGACATCGAAATTCATTGGAACGATTTTCCCATTAGCTAGAAACCCAATAACAACGAGTAGAGTCACCGTAGGACTTCGTTTCACAACAGCGATGAAATAACAGTCTCCATTCGGTTCCAGTAAAAGCTCAACTTGCCTGGGACGGCAGAACTGTTTGGGATTTTCCGCGCGGGAGGCGAACACGATCATGACAGTAGAGACATTTTGAAATACTTGGCAGTATCCCACACCACAGTTAATTCCCTGGGAAGCAAACCCATTTTACTTTTGTTTTCAACATCAATATACAGTGGGCACCGAAACAGCATTTTAACAAGCTGCAGCGTTGGAGTGGATCAGCAGAAATGGCACTGGTGGGATTCGAACCCACGCCCCTTTCGAGACTGGAACCTGGATCCAGCGCCTTAGACCGCTCGGCCAAACTACAAGCCGGCCGCGCCGCCTCATTTTCTTGTATTTCAAATTGTGCTCCTGCATAACAATAGATGCAAAGTCACATGAAATGGGGTTCCATGATTCCTCTCGGACTCGCACAGCTGCTGGGATGTGCCCGGCTACAATGTCAATTTCGCAGCAGATATTGATAGCCCATCAATCCAGACAAAAATCAATGGTAAGCTGAGTCTATCTTCTCAGACTCTTTTCAGCTACAAATGTATCTGTCAGTGCGTGAGAATATGGGTTCGCTTATGATTTGGTAAAATAACCATGAGCTGCTTGACATTACGGGAATTTCCATTCTTGCTTTGCTAAATGATTTCACCCATTGCTCGAAACAGGACGACTTTCACGTTTACACGGAATACGAAACACACCGGACTACAGTGAAAATGCACAAACCTGAGCAGGCCGTGTTCCACATCATACCGTGCAGCATAGTTTCAGTCACTGTGTCTGTTTTTTTTTTCAGAATAAGAGTCCCAAAGAATGTTCTCCACCCAAAAACCGGAGGTAGCATTACAATCCGAGAACGACAGATCACATTGTGTGAATGCTCTGACCTCGGAGCCAGTTCGAGATGCCACTTTCCTTGCCTTTTACCTTAACCGTGCAATTTGCTGCTGAGATGTTCACTCCTGGACATGAGCCACATGGATACCAACTGAGTTGGAAACCTGTGTGGGAATCGAGGAGAAGCGACTCAATAAATTTTGCTAAATTCGGTGGTGCTTTTTAGAAATGCAGTTTCTGTTCACCTCAATCTAAAAGCCAGTTTCTGAACATAGTGACAGAAGTCAAAAGGTAATTACCTCACCCCACCCCCACTCCGGAAGAGGCGCTAACTGCCCTTGAGTGCTTTTTGTTCTCGATGTGAAGAGCTTTCACGCCTGAGTCACCTTCACGTCTCTGGTTGCTGAGTGAATCACAAAGAAGGAATTTCACCAGAGCTGCAACTGCCTCACTTCTCCACTCGCCCTCCCCGTTTACATTTTCCTGCTCGTCAGTGATTTGAAGAAAACCAAATGGAAGCGACGTCATTCTATAGCCTCTCTGTCGATTCCTCCGTTTCAGTTCCAACATGACTTAGATCTCGGGGCGGACCTTAATACTAGAGACGGTATGAATGCGCAAGTCGAAAGGTTCCTCTGAGAGTGTAATTTCTTTAATTGCTATTGTTGATTGAATGAGCCACTAACGTGCGAATTGCTCCAGAACATCTGATTCAAGACATCTGGTGCCAATTCTCGCACGTTGAATAACGATTGACAGCTTCCAAATGAGGTCTTTCTGAGACTACCTTGGGGTACATTTGACAGACAGACAAGTTCAGGAATTCGTGGTGCGCTGTGACACCAGAGCATCTGCATCTTTCCTGTCTGTGAACCGAGCCGCCTGCACAAGGAATGCAAATGCGGTACTGCTTTTCGTGGAAGGATCAGAAGGCGGTAAATACACTCTCAAACAGAGTGGCATGTAATCAGAACCAGGTTGGAGAAAAAGTTAACAACGCTTTGCACTGTAATTAAATGGAATTGCATAACATTTCACTACGAGAGCAGATTTGTTCAAGCAAATTCGAAGGCAGGTTTGCAGATGTGAAAGCATGCAAGAAAGCTCAGCTCTTGTCCATGTAAAAGGCTGCAGTTGAAGAACAAAGCAGTTTCTGCCCAGTTTCGAACTGGGGACCTTTCGCGTGTGAGGCGAACGTGATGACCACTACACTACAGAAACAAGCCACAGCCGGCCGTCCGGCGGCTTCGTGGCGTGCAGCACTGAAAGCTGAATCCGTTTCACCTTTCTGTTTCCAATAGCTCGTTGTTGTCCAGCGTAATTGACATCTTGAAAACGTAAAAAAAAAGACACGTTAAATTGATGACAAAATATAGACAAAGATGTCGTCGATGTTTGTACCGTAGGGCGAGGTGGAATAGGCTGGGACGACTTTCCTTGCAGCGTAACAGCTGCGACATGACCTTATGGAAGGGTGGTAAACTGAGTATTTAGGTGTTTTACCCAAGTTGGTGTGAGTTGAAAACTCGACAGCATAGCTTTAAGGTGAGTGTGCTGAAAGTGACAAAGGACCTGAGGCACATTTCTCACAAAGAAGGTTGTGCGTGTTTGGAATGATCACCAGAGGAAGTGGAGAAGGCTATTACACTCAGAAAATTGCAAAGGTAATCGGTTGAGTTTCTTGATAGGAAGCGTTTAGAGGGATTGCGGCCAAATGCTGGGGAACGCGACTTGTTTAATTTTGGCTATGTGGTGAGCATGGACGAGGTCCACCGAAGTATCTTTTTCCACGGTGTACCCCAATAACGTCGTGTTGCTTCCACCGGCTTTAAAGGATTACTTTTTAGCGGAGCTTGCCATCGCAGTCTGTGGCACAATCATTTAGTCTGTTCGACTGCTCACGGGAAAGGTAGTATTGTGAAACACTGCAGAAACGAACGCCTTCCTTAGTTTAGCTCCGACTGACCATATTCTGTGAAATTTTCCCAGATCCTCAGCTGAGGATTTTTGCTGCTGAAAGTTACCTCAGAAACCCTGTTAAATCGAAATGTATTGAGCGAATCGCAAAACAGAAAGCATTTAACACGGAACACAAACAAAACTGGCATACCTCATGCATTTTCAGACACAGAGATGCATGAATGCTAAATGTGATACAGTCTGAGGGCATGAGTCATAAAGTAATCTCACAACTAACAACAGGGCATTTCCAAACGACTCTTTCAAACATACTGCAGCATTAGTGCACCACCGCTTTCCAGACAATGCTGAAATGAGAGAAAGAAAGAACATAATAAGAATTGGCCGTAAAAAGTGAATTTCACCAATCACAGTCTCGATTAGATTACCTTTCCCTTCCGATGTTCCCAAGTCGGAAATGAAGGAAGTGGGAGAAATTCAATAAGGTATGACATCGAAATTCATTGGAACGATTTTCCCATTAGCTAGAAACCCAATAACAACGAGTAGAGTCACCGTAGGACTTCGTTTCACAACAGCGATGAAATAACAGTCTCCATTCGGTTCCAGTAAAAGCTCAACTTGCCTGGGACGGCAGAACTGTTTGGGATTTTCCGCGCGGGAGGCGAACACGATCATGACAGTAGAGACATTTTGAAATACTTGGCAGTATCCCACACCACAGTTAATTCCCTGGGAAGCAAACCCATTTTACTTTTGTTTTCAACATCAATATACAGTGGGCACCGAAACAGCATTTTAACAAGCTGCAGCGTTGGAGTGGATCAGCAGAAATGGCACTGGTGGGATTCGAACCCACGCCCCTTTCGAGACTGGAACCTGGATCCAGCGCCTTAGACCGCTCGGCCAAACTACAAGCCGGCCGCGCCGCCTCATTTTCTTGTATTTCAAATTGTGCTCCTGCATAACAACAGATGCAAAGTCACATGAAATGGGGTTCCATGATTCCTCTCGGACTCGCACAGCTGCTGGGATGTGCCCGGCTACAATGTCAATTTCGCAGCAGATATTGATAGCCCATCAATCCAGACAAAAATCAATGGTAAGCTGAGTCTATCTTCTCAGACTCTTTTCAGCTACAAATGTATCTGTCAGTGCGTGAGAATATGGGTTCGCTTATGATTTGGTAAAATAACCATGAGCTGCTTGACATTACGGGAATTTCCATTCTTGCTTTGCTAAATGATTTCACCCATTGCTCGAAACAGGACGACTTTCACGTTTACACGGAATACGAAACACACCGGACTACAGTGAAAATGCACAAACCTGAGCAGGCCGTGTTCCACATCATACCGTGCAGCATAGTTTCAGTCACTGTGTCTGTTTTTTTTTTCAGAATAAGAGTCCCAAAGAATGTTCTCCACCCAAAAACCGGAGGTAGCATTACAATCCGAGAACGACAGATCACATTGTGTGAATGCTCTGACCTCGGAGCCAGTTCGAGATGCCACTTTCCTTGCCTTTTACCTTAACCGTGCAATTTGCTGCTGAGATGTTCACTCCTGGACATGAGCCACATGGATACCAACTGAGTTGGAAACCTGTGTGGGAATCGAGGAGAAGCGACTCAATAAATTTTGCTAAATTCGGTGGTGCTTTTTAGAAATGCAGTTTCTGTTCACCTCAATCTAAAAGCCAGTTTCTGAACATAGTGACAGAAGTCAAAAGGTAATTACCTCACCCCACCCCCACTCCGGAAGAGGCGCTAACTGCCCTTGAGTGCTTTTTGTTCTCGATGTGAAGAGCTTTCACGCCTGAGTCACCTTCACGTCTCTGGTTGCTGAGTGAATCACAAAGAAGTAATTTCACCAGAGCTGCAACTGCCTCACTTCTCCACTCGCCCTCCCCGTTTACATTTTCCTGCTCGTCAGTGATTTGAAGAAAACCAAATGGAAGCGACGTCATTCTATAGCCTCTCTGTCGATTCCTCCGTTTCAGTTCCAACATGACTTTGATCTCGGGGCGGACCTTAATACTAGAGACGGTATGAATGCGCAAGTCGAAAGGTTCCTCTGAGAGTGTAATTTCTTTAATTGCTATTGTTGATTGAATGAGCCACTAACGTGCGAATTGCTCCAGAACATCTGATTCAAGACATCTGGTGCCAATTCTCGCACGTTGAATAACGATTGACAGCTTCCAAATGAGGTCTTTCTGAGACTACCTTGGGGTACATTTGACAGACAGACAAGTTCAGGAATTCGTGGTGCGCTGTGACACCAGAGCATCTGCATCTTTCCTGTCTGTGAACCGAGCCGCCTGCACAAGGAATGCAAATGCGGTACTGCTTTTCGTGGAAGGATCAGAAGGCGGTAAATACACTCTCAAACAGAGTGGCATGTAATCAGAACCAGGTTGGAGAAGAAGTTAACAACGCTTTGCACTGTAATTAAATGGAATTGCATAACATTTCACTACGAGAGCAGATTTGTCCAAGCAAATTCGAAGGCAGGTTTGCAGATGTGAAAGCATGCAAGAAAGCTCAGCTCTTGTCCATGTAAAAGGCTGCAGTTGAAGAACAAAGCAATTTCTGCCCAGTTTCGAACTGGGGACCTTTCGCGTGGGAGGCGAACGTGATGACCACTACACTACAGAAACAAGCCACAGCCGGCCGTGCGGCGGCTCCGTGGCGTGCAGCACTGAAAGCTGAATCCGTTTCACCTTTCTGTTTCCAATAGCTCGTTGTTGTCCAGCGTAATTGACATCTTGAAAACGTAAAAAAAAAGACACGTTAAATTGATGACAAAATATAGACAAAGATGTCGTCGATGTTTGTACCGTAGGGTGAGGTGGAATAGGCTGGGACGACTTTCCTTGCAGCGTAACAGCTGCGACATGACCTTATGGAAGGGTGGTAAACTGAGTATTTAGGTGTTTTACCCAAGTTGGTGTGAGTTGAAAACTCGGCAGCATAGCTTTAAGGTGAGTGTGCTGAAAGTGACAAAGGACCTGAGGCACATTTCTCACAAAGAAGGTTGTGCGTGTTTGGAATGATCACCAGAGGAAGTGGAGAAGGCTATTACACTCAGAAAATTGCAAAGGTAATCGGTTGAGTTTCTTGATAGGAAGCGTTTAGAGGGATTGCGGCCAAATGCTGGGGAACGCGACTTGTTTAATTTTGGCTATGTGGTGAGCATGGACGAGGTCCACCGAAGTATCTTTTTCCACGGTGTACCCCAATAACGTCGTGTTGCTTCCACCGGCTTTAAAGGATTACTTTTTAGCGGAGCTTGCCATCGCAGTCTGTGGCACAATCATTTAGTCTGTTCGACTGCTCACGGGAAAGGTAGTATTGTGAAACACTGCAGAAACGAACGCCTTCCTTAGTTTAGCTCCGACTGACCATATTCTGTGAAATTTTCCCAGATCCTCAGCTGAGGATTTTTGCTGCTGAAAGTTACCTCAGAAACCCTGTTAAATCGAAATGTATTGAGCGAATCGCAAAACAGAAAGCATTTAACACGGAACACAAACAAAACTGGCATACCTCATGCATTTTCAGACACAGAGATGCATGAATGCTAAATGTGATACAGTCTGAGGGCATGAGTCATAAAGTAATCTCACAACTAACAACAGGGCATTTCCAAACGACTCTTTCAAACATACTGCAGCATTAGTGCACCACCGCTTTCCAGACAATGCTGAAATGAGAGAAAGAAAGAACATAATAAGAATTGGCCGTAAAAAGTGAATTTCACCAATCACAGTCTCGATTAGATTACCTTTCCCTTCCGATGTTCCCAAGTCGGAAATGAAGGAAGTGGGAGAAATTCAATAAGGTATGACATCGAAATTCATTGGAACGATTTTCCCATTAGCTAGAAACCCAATAACAACGAGTAGAGTCACCGTAGGACTTCGTTTCACAACAGCGATGAAATAACAGTCTCCATTCGGTTCCAGTAAAAGCTCAACTTGCCTGGGACGGCAGAACTGTTTGGGATTTTCCGCGCGGGAGGCGAACACGATCATGACAGTAGAGACATTTTGAAATACTTGGCAGTATCCCACACCACAGTTAATTCCCTGGGAAGCAAACCCATTTTACTTTTGTTTTCAACATCAATATACAGTGGGCACCGAAACAGCATTTTAACAAGCTGCAGCGTTGGAGTGGATCAGCAGAAATGGCACTGGTGGGATTCGAACCCACGCCCCTTTCGAGACTGGAACCTGGATCCAGCGCCTTAGACCGCTCGGCCAAACTACAAGCCGGCCGCGCCGCCTCATTTTCTTGTATTTCAAATTGTGCTCCTGCATAACAACAGATGCAAAGTCACATGAAATGGGGTTCCATGATTCCTCTCGGACTCGCACAGCTGCTGGGATGTGCCCGGCTACAATGTCAATTTCGCAGCAGATATTGATAGCCCATCAATCCAGACAAAAATCAATGGTAAGCTGAGTCTATCTTCTCAGACTCTTTTCAGCTACAAATGTATCTGTCAGTGCGTGAGAATATGGGTTCGCTTATGATTTGGTAAAATAACCATGAGCTGCTTGACATTACGGGAATTTCCATTCTTGCTTTGCTAAATGATTTCACCCATTGCTCGAAACAGGACGACTTTCACGTTTACACGGAATACGAAACACACCGGACTACAGTGAAAATGCACAAACCTGAGCAGGCCGTGTTCCACATCATACCGTGCAGCATAGTTTCAGTCACTGTGTCTGTTTTTTTTTTTCAGAATAAGAGTCCCAAAGAATGTTCTCCACCCAAAAACCGGAGGTAGCATTACAAACCGAGAACGACAGATCACATTGTGTGAATGCTCTGACCTCGGAGCCAGTTCGAGATGCCACTTTCCTTGCCTTTTACCTTAACCGTGCAATTTGCTGCTGAGATGTTCACTCCTGGACATGAGCCACATGGATACCAACTGAGTTGGAAACCTGTGTGGGAATCGAGGAGAAGCGACTCAATAAATTTTGCTAAATTCGGTGGTGCTTTTTAGAAATGCAGTTTCTGTTCACCTCAATCTAAAAGCCAGTTTCTGAACATAGTGACAGAAGTCAAAAGGTAATTACCTCACCCCACCCCCACTCCGGAAGAGGCGCTAACTGCCCTTGAGTGCTTTTTGTTCTCGATGTGAAGAGCTTTCACGCCTGAGTCACCTTCACGTCTCTGGTTGCTGAGTGAATCACAAAGAAGTAATTTCACCAGAGCTGCAACTGCCTCACTTCTCCACTCGCCCTCCCCGTTTACATTTTCCTGCTCGTCAGTGATTTGAAGAAAACCAAATGGAAGCGACGTCATTCTATAGCCTCTCTGTCGATTCCTCCGTTTCAGTTCCAACATGACTTTGATCTCGGGGCGGACCTTAATACTAGAGACGGTATGAATGCGCAAGTCGAAAGGTTCCTCTGAGAGTGTAATTTCTTTAATTGCTATTGTTGATTGAATGAGCCACTAACGTGCGAATTGCTCCAGAACATCTGATTCAAGACATCTGGTGCCAATTCTCGCACGTTGAATAACGATTGACAGCTTCCAAATGAGGTCTTTCTGAGACTACCTTGGGGTACATTTGACAGACAGACAAGTTCAGGAATTCGTGGTGCGCTGTGACACCAGAGCATCTGCATCTTTCCTGTCTGTGAACCGAGCCGCCTGCACAAGGAATGCAAATGCGGTACTGCTTTTCGTGGAAGGATCAGAAGGCGGTAAGTACACTCTCAAACAGAGTGGCATGTAATCAGAACCAGGTTGGAGAAAAAGTTAACAACGCTTTGCACTGTAATTAAATGGAATTGCATAACATTTCACTACGAGAGCAGATTTGTCCAAGCAAATTCGAAGGCAGGTTTGCAGATGTGAAAGCATGCAAGAAAGCTCAGCTCTTGTCCATGTAAAAGGCTGCAGTTGAAGAACAAAGCAGTTTCTGCCCAGTTTCGAACTGGGGACCTTTCGCGTGTGAGGCGAACGTGATGACCACTACACTACAGAAACAAGCCACAGCCGGCCGTGCGGCGGCTCCGTGGCGTGCAGCACTGAAAGCTGAATCCGTTTCACCTTTCTGTTTCCAATAGCTCGTTGTTGTCCAGCGTAATTGACATCTTGAAAACGTAAAAAAAAAGACACGTTAAATTGATGACAAAATATAGACAAAGATGTCGTCGATGTTTGTACCGTAGGGTGAGGTGGAATAGGCTGGGACGACTTTCCTTGCAGCGTAACAGCTGCGACATGACCTTATGGAAGGGTGGTAAACTGAGTATTTAGGTGTTTTACCCAAGTTGGTGTGAGTTGAAAACTCGGCAGCATAGCTTTAAGGTGAGTGTGCTGAAAGTGACAAAGGACCTGAGGCACATTTCTCACAAAGAAGGTTGTGCGTGTTTGGAATGATCACCAGAGGAAGTGGAGAAGGCTATTACACTCAGAAAATTGCAAAGGTAATCGGTTGAGTTTCTTGATAGGAAGCGTTTAGAGGGATTGCGGCCAAATGCTGGGGAACGCGACTTGTTTAATTTTGGCTATGTGGTGAGCATGGACGAGGTCCACCGAAGTATCTTTTTCCACGGTGTACCCCAATAACGTCGTGTTGCTTCCACCGGCTTAAAAGGATTACTTTTTAGCGGAGCTTGCCATCGCAGTCTGTGGCACAATCATTTAGTCTGTTCGACTGCTCACGGGAAAGGTAGTATTGTGAAACACTGCAGAAACGAACGCCTTCCTTAGTTTAGCTCCGACTGACCATATTCTGTGAAATTTTCCCAGATCCTCAGCTGAGGATTTTTGCTGCTGAAAGTTACCTCAGAAACCCTGTTAAATCGAAATGTATTGAGCGAATCGCAAAACAGAAAGCATTTAACACGGAACACAAACAAAACTGGCATACCTCATGCATTTTCAGACACAGAGATGCATGAATGCTAAATGTGATACAGTCTGAGGGCATGAGTCATAAAGTAATCTCACAACTAACAACAGGGCATTTCCAAACGACTCTTTCAAACATACTGCAGCCTTAGTGCACCACCGCTTTCCAGACAATGCTGAAATGAGAGAAAGAAAGAACATAATAAGAATTGGCCGTAAAAAGTGAATTTCACCAATCACAGTCCCGATTAGATTACCTTTCCCTTTCGATGTTCCCAAGTCGGAAATGAAGGAAGTGGGAGAAATTCAATAAGGTATGACATCGAAATTCATTGGAACGATTTTCCCATTAGCTAGAAACCCAATAACAACGAGTAGAGTCACCGTAGGACTTCGTTTCACAACAGCGATGAAATAACAGTCTCCATTCGGTTCCAGTAAAAGCTCAACTTGCCTGGGACGGCAGAACTGTTTGGGATTTTCCGCGCGGGAGGCGAACACGATCATGACAGTAGAGACATTTTGAAATACTTGGCAGTATCCCACACCACAGTTAATTCCCTGGGAAGCAAACCCATTTTACTTTTGTTTTCAACATCAATATACAGTGGGCACCGAAACAGCATTTTAACAAGCTGCAGCGTTGGAGTGGATCAGCAGAAATGGCACTGGTGGGATTCGAACCCACGCCCCTTTCGAGACTGGAACCTGGATCCAGCGCCTTAGACCGCTCGGCCAAACTACAAGCCGGCCGCGCCGCCTCATTTTCTTGTATTTCAAATTGTGCTCCTGCATAACAACAGATGCAAAGTCACATGAAATGGGGTTCCATGATTCCTCTCGGACTCGCACAGCTGCTGGGATGTGCCCGGCTACAATGTCAATTTCGCAGCAGATATTGATAGCCCATCAATCCAGACAAAAATCAATGGTAAGCTGAGTCTATCTTCTCAGACTCTTTTCAGCTACAAATGTATCTGTCAGTGCGTGAGAATATGGGTTCGCTTATGATTTGGTAAAATAACCATGAGCTGCTTGACATTACGGGAATTTCCATTCTTGCTTTGCTAAATGATTTCACCCATTGCTCGAAACAGGACGACTTTCACGTTTACACGGAATACGAAACACACCGGACTACAGTGAAAATGCACAAACCTGAGCAGGCCGTGTTCCACATCATACCGTGCAGCATAGTTTCAGTCACTGTGTCTGTTTTTTTTTTTCAGAATAAGAGTCCCAAAGAATGTTCTCCACCCAAAAACCGGAGGTAGCATTACAAACCGAGAACGACAGATCACATTGTGTGAATGCTCTGACCTCGGAGCCAGTTCGAGATGCCACTTTCCTTGCCTTTTACCTTAACCGTGCAATTTGCTGCTGAGATGTTCACTCCTGGACATGAGCCACATGGATACCAACTGAGTTGGAAACCTGTGTGGGAATCGAGGAGAAGCGACTCAATAAATTTTGCTAAATTCGGTGGTGCTTTTTAGAAATGCAGTTTCTGTTCACCTCAATCTAAAAGCCAGTTTCTGAACATAGTGACAGAAGTCAAAAGGTAATTACCTCACCCCACCCCCACTCCGGAAGAGGCGCTAACTGCCCTTGAGTGCTTTTTGTTCTCGATGTGAAGAGCTTTCACGCCTGAGTCACCTTCACGTCTCTGGTTGCTGAGTGAATCACAAAGAAGTAATTTCACCAGAGCTGCAACTGCCTCACTTCTCCACTCGCCCTCCCCGTTTACATTTTCCTGCTCGTCAGTGATTTGAAGAAAACCAAATGGAAGCGACGTCATTCTATAGCCTCTCTGTCGATTCCTCCGTTTCAGTTCCAACATGACTTTGATCTCGGGGCGGACCTTAATACTAGAGACGGTATGAATGCGCAAGTCGAAAGGTTCCTCTGAGAGTGTAATTTCTTTAATTGCTATTGTTGATTGAATGAGCCACTAACGTGCGAATTGCTCCAGAACATCTGATTCAAGACATCTGGTGCCAATTCTCGCACGTTGAATAACGATTGACAGCTTCCAAATGAGGTCTTTCTGAGACTACCTTGGGGTACATTTGACAGACAGACAAGTTCAGGAATTCGTGGTGCGCTGTGACACCAGAGCATCTGCATCTTTCCTGTCTGTGAACCGAGCCGCCTGCACAAGGAATGCAAATGCGGTACTGCTTTTCGTGGAAGGATCAGAAGGCGGTAAATACACTCTCAAACAGAGTGGCATGTAATCAGAACCAGGTTGGAGAAGAAGTTAACAACGCTTTGCACTGTAATTAAATGGAATTGCATAACATTTCACTACGAGAGCAGATTTGTCCAAGCAAATTCGAAGGCAGGTTTGCAGATGTGAAAGCATGCAAGAAAGCTCAGCTCTTGTCCATGTAAAAGGCTGCAGTTGAAAAACAAAGCAATTTCTGCCCAGTTTCGAACTGGGGACCTTTCGCGTGTGAGGCGAACGTGATGACCACTACACTACAGAAACAAGCCACAGCCGGCCGTGCGGCGGCTCCGTGGCGTGCAGCACTGAAAGCTGAATCCGTTTCACCTTTCTGTTTCCAATAGCTCGTTGTTGTCCAGCGTAATTGACATCTTGAAAACGTAAAAAAAAAGACACGTTAAATTGATGACAAAATATAGACAAAGATGTCGTCGATGTTTGTACCGTAGGGTGAGGTGGAATAGGCTGGGACGACTTTCCTTGCAGCGTAACAGCTGCGACATGACCTTATGGAAGGGTGGTAAACTGAGTATTTAGGTGTTTTACCCAAGTTGGTGTGAGTTGAAAACTCGGCAGCATAGCTTTAAGGTGAGTGTGCTGAAAGTGACAAAGGACCTGAGGCACATTTCTCACAAAGAAGGTTGTGCGTGTTTGGAATGATCACCAGAGGAAGTGGAGAAGGCTATTACACTCAGAAAATTGCAAAGGTAATCGGTTGAGTTTCTTGATAGGAAGCGTTTAGAGGGATTGCGGCCAAATGCTGGGGAACGCGACTTGTTTAATTTTGGCTATGTGGTGAGCATGGACGAGGTCCACCGAAGTATCTTTTTCCACGGTGTACCCCAATAACGTCGTGTTGCTTCCACCGGCTTTAAAGGATTACTTTTTAGCGGAGCTTGCCATCGCAGTCTGTGGCACAATCATTTAGTCTGTTCGACTGCTCACGGGAAAGGTAGTATTGTGAAACACTGCAGAAACGAACGCCTTCCTTAGTTTAGCTCCGACTGACCATATTCTGTGAAATTTTCCCAGATCCTCAGCTGAGGATTTTTGCTGCTGAAAGTTACCTCAGAAACCCTGTTAAATCGAAATGTATTGAGCGAATCGCAAAACAGAAAGCATTTAACACGGAACACAAACAAAACTGGCATACCTCATGCATTTTCAGACACAGAGATGCATGAATGCTAAATGTGATACAGTCTGAGGGCATGAGTCATAAAGTAATCTCACAACTAACAACAGGGCATTTCCAAACGACTCTTTCAAACATACTGCAGCATTAGTGCACCACCGCTTTCCAGACAATGCTGAAATGAGAGAAAGAAAGAACATAATAAGAATTGGCCGTAAAAAGTGAATTTCACCAATCACAGTCTCGATTAGATTACCTTTCCCTTCCGATGTTCCCAAGTCGGAAATGAAGGAAGTGGGAGAAATTCAATAAGGTATGACATCGAAATTCATTGGAACGATTTTCCCATTAGCTAGAAACCCAATAACAACGATAGAGTCACCGTAGGACTTCGTTTCACAACAGCGATGAAATAACAGTCTCCATTCGGTTCCAGTAAAAGCTCAACTTGCCTGGGACGGCAGAACTGTTTGGGATTTTCCGCGCGGGAGGCGAACACGATCATGACAGTAGAGACATTTTGAAATACTTGGCAGTATCCCACACCACAGTTAATTCCCTGGGAAGCAAACCCATTTTACTTTTGTTTTCAACATCAATATACAGTGGGCACCGAAACAGCATTTTAACAAGCTGCAGCGTTGGAGTGGATCAGCAGAAATGGCACTGGTGGGATTCGAACCCACGCCCCTTTCGAGACTGGAACCTGGATCCAGCGCCTTAGACCGCTCGGCCAAACTACAAGCCGGCCGCGCCGCCTCATTTTCTTGTATTTCAAATTGTGCTCCTGCATAACAACAGATGCAAAGTCACATGAAATGGGGTTCCATGATTCCTCTCGGACTCGCACAGCTGCTGGGATGTGCCCGGCTACAATGTCAATTTCGCAGCAGATATTGATAGCCCATCAATCCAGACAAAAATCAATGGTAAGCTGAGTCTATCTTCTCAGACTCTTTTCAGCTACAAATGTATCTGTCAGTGCGTGAGAATATGGGTTCGCTTATGATTTGGTAAAATAACCATGAGCTGCTTGACATTACGGGAATTTCCATTCTTGCTTTGCTAAATGATTTCACCCATTGCTCGAAACAGGACGACTTTCACGTTTACACGGAATACGAAACACACCGGACTACAGTGAAAATGCACAAACCTGAGCAGGCCGTGTTCCACATCATACCGTGCAGCATAGTTTCAGTCACTGTGTCTGTTTTTTTTTTTCAGAATAAGAGTCCCAAAGAATGTTCTCCACCCAAAAACCGGAGGTAGCATTACAAACCGAGAACGACAGATCACATTGTGTGAATGCTCTGACCTCGGAGCCAGTTCGAGATGCCACTTTCCTTGCCTTTTACCTTAACCGTGCAATTTGCTGCTGAGATGTTCACTCCTGGACATGAGCCACATGGATACCAACTGAGTTGGAAACCTGTGTGGGAATCGAGGAGAAGCGACTCAATAAATTTTGCTAAATTCGGTGGTGCTTTTTAGAAATGCAGTTTCTGTTCACCTCAATCTAAAAGCCAGTTTCTGAACATAGTGACAGAAGTCAAAAGGTAATTACCTCACCCCACCCCCACTCCGGAAGAGGCGCTAACTGCCCTTGAGTGCTTTTTGTTCTCGATGTGAAGAGCTTTCACGCCTGAGTCACCTTCACGTCTCTGGTTGCTGAGTGAATCACAAAGAAGTAATTTCACCAGAGCTGCAACTGCCTCACTTCTCCACTCGCCCTCCCCGTTTACATTTTCCTGCTCGTCAGTGATTTGAAGAAAACCAAATGGAAGCGACGTCATTCTATAGCCTCTCTGTCGATTCCTCCGTTTCAGTTCCAACATGACTTTGATCTCGGGGCGGACCTTAATACTAGAGACGGTATGAATGCGCAAGTCGAAAGGTTCCTCTGAGAGTGTAATTTCTTTAATTGCTATTGTTGATTGAATGAGCCACTAACGTGCGAATTGCTCCAGAACATCTGATTCAAGACATCTGGTGCCAATTCTCGCACGTTGAATAACGATTGACAGCTTCCAAATGAGGTCTTTCTGAGACTACCTTGGGGTACATTTGACAGACAGACAAGTTCAGGAATTCGTGGTGCGCTGTGACACCAGAGCATCTGCATCTTTCCTGTCTGTGAACCGAGCCGCCTGCACAAGGAATGCAAATGCGGTACTGCTTTTCGTGGAAGGATCAGAAGGCGGTAAATACACTCTCAAACAGAGTGGCATGTAATCAGAACCAGGTTGGAGAAGAAGTTAACAACGCTTTGCACTGTAATTAAATGGAATTGCATAACATTTCACTACGAGAGCAGATTTGTCCAAGCAAATTCGAAGGCAGGTTTGCAGATGTGAAAGCATGCAAGAAAGCTCAGCTCTTGTCCATGTAAAAGGCTGCAGTTGAAAAACAAAGCAATTTCTGCCCAGTTTCGAACTGGGGACCTTTCGCGTGTGAGGCGAACGTGATGACCACTACACTACAGAAACAAGCCACAGCCGGCCGTGCGGCGGCTCCGTGGCGTGCAGCACTGAAAGCTGAATCCGTTTCACCTTTCTGTTTCCAATAGCTCGTTGTTGTCCAGCGTAATTGACATCTTGAAAACGTAAAAAAAAAGACACGTTAAATTGATGACAAAATATAGACAAAGATGTCGTCGATGTTTGTACCGTAGGGTGAGGTGGAATAGGCTGGGACGACTTTCCTTGCAGCGTAACAGCTGCGACATGACCTTATGGAAGGGTGGTAAACTGAGTATTTAGGTGTTTTACCCAAGTTGGTGTGAGTTGAAAACTCGGCAGCATAGCTTTAAGGTGAGTGTGCTGAAAGTGACAAAGGACCTGAGGCACATTTCTCACAAAGAAGGTTGTGCGTGTTTGGAATGATCACCAGAGGAAGTGGAGAAGGCTATTACACTCAGAAAATTGCAAAGGTAATCGGTTGAGTTTCTTGATAGGAAGCGTTTAGAGGGATTGCGGCCAAATGCTGGGGAACGCGACTTGTTTAATTTTGGCTATGTGGTGAGCATGGACGAGGTCCACCGAAGTATCTTTTTCCACGGTGTACCCCAATAACGTCGTGTTGCTTCCACCGGCTTTAAAGGATTACTTTTTAGCGGAGCTTGCCATCGCAGTCTGTGGCACAATCATTTAGTCTGTTCGACTGCTCACGGGAAAGGTAGTATTGTGAAACACTGCAGAAACGAACGCCTTCCTTAGTTTAGCTCCGACTGACCATATTCTGTGAAATTTTCCCAGATCCTCAGCTGAGGATTTTTGCTGCTGAAAGTTACCTCAGAAACCCTGTTAAATCGAAATGTATTGAGCGAATCGCAAAACAGAAAGCATTTAACACGGAACACAAACAAAACTGGCATACCTCATGCATTTTCAGACACAGAGATGCATGAATGCTAAATGTGATACAGTCTGAGGGCATGAGTCATAAAGTAATCTCACAACTAACAACAGGGCATTTCCAAACGACTCTTTCAAACATACTGCAGCATTAGTGCACCACCGCTTTCCAGACAATGCTGAAATGAGAGAAAGAAAGAACATAATAAGAATTGGCCGTAAAAAGTGAATTTCACCAATCACAGTCTCGATTAGATTACCTTTCCCTTCCGATGTTCCCAAGTCGGAAATGAAGGAAGTGGGAGAAATTCAATAAGGTATGACATCGAAATTCATTGGAACGATTTTCCCATTAGCTAGAAACCCAATAACAACGATAGAGTCACCGTAGGACTTCGTTTCACAACAGCGATGAAATAACAGTCTCCATTCGGTTCCAGTAAAAGCTCAACTTGCCTGGGACGGCAGAACTGTTTGGGATTTTCCGCGCGGGAGGCGAACACGATCATGACAGTAGAGACATTTTGAAATACTTGGCAGTATCCCACACCACAGTTAATTCCCTGGGAAGCAAACCCATTTTACTTTTGTTTTCAACATCAATATACAGTGGGCACCGAAACAGCATTTTAACAAGCTGCAGCGTTGGAGTGGATCAGCAGAAATGGCACTGGTGGGATTCGAACCCACGCCCCTTTCGAGACTGGAACCTGGATCCAGCGCCTTAGACCGCTCGGCCAAACTACAAGCCGGCCGCGCCGCCTCATTTTCTTGTATTTCAAATTGTGCTCCTGCATAACAACAGATGCAAAGTCACATGAAATGGGGTTCCATGATTCCTCTCGGACTCGCACAGCTGCTGGGATGTGCCCGGCTACAATGTCAATTTCGCAGCAGATATTGATAGCCCATCAATCCAGACAAAAATCAATGGTAAGCTGAGTCTATCTTCTCAGACTCTTTTCAGCTACAAATGTATCTGTCAGTGCGTGAGAATATGGGTTCGCTTATGATTTGGTAAAATAACCATGAGCTGCTTGACATTACGGGAATTTCCATTCTTGCTTTGCTAAATGATTTCACCCATTGCTCGAAACAGGACGACTTTCACGTTTACACGGAATACGAAACACACCGGACTACAGTGAAAATGCACAAACCTGAGCAGGCCGTGTTCCACATCATACCGTGCAGCATAGTTTCAGTCACTGTGTCTGTTTTTTTTTTTCAGAATAAGAGTCCCAAAGAATGTTCTCCACCCAAAAACCGGAGGTAGCATTACAAACCGAGAACGACAGATCACATTGTGTGAATGCTCTGACCTCGGAGCCAGTTCGAGATGCCACTTTCCTTGCCTTTTACCTTAACCGTGCAATTTGCTGCTGAGATGTTCACTCCTGGACATGAGCCACATGGATACCAACTGAGTTGGAAACCTGTGTGGGAATCGAGGAGAAGCGACTCAATAAATTTTGCTAAATTCGGTGGTGCTTTTTAGAAATGCAGTTTCTGTTCACCTCAATCTAAAAGCCAGTTTCTGAACATAGTGACAGAAGTCAAAAGGTAATTACCTCACCCCACCCCCACTCCGGAAGAGGCGCTAACTGCCCTTGAGTGCTTTTTGTTCTCGATGTGAAGAGCTTTCACGCCTGAGTCACCTTCACGTCTCTGGTTGCTGAGTGAATCACAAAGAAGTAATTTCACCAGAGCTGCAACTGCCTCACTTCTCCACTCGCCCTCCCCGTTTACATTTTCCTGCTCGTCAGTGATTTGAAGAAAACCAAATGGAAGCGACGTCATTCTATAGCCTCTCTGTCGATTCCTCCGTTTCAGTTCCAACATGACTTTGATCTCGGGGCGGACCTTAATACTAGAGACGGTATGAATGCGCAAGTCGAAAGGTTCCTCTGAGAGTGTAATTTCTTTAATTGCTATTGTTGATTGAATGAGCCACTAACGTGCGAATTGCTCCAGAACATCTGATTCAAGACATCTGGTGCCAATTCTCGCACGTTGAATAACGATTGACAGCTTCCAAATGAGGTCTTTCTGAGACTACCTTGGGGTACATTTGACAGACAGACAAGTTCAGGAATTCGTGGTGCGCTGTGACACCAGAGCATCTGCATCTTTCCTGTCTGTGAACCGAGCCGCCTGCACAAGGAATGCAAATGCGGTACTGCTTTTCGTGGAAGGATCAGAAGGCGGTAAATACACTCTCAAACAGAGTGGCATGTAATCAGAACCAGGTTGGAGAAGAAGTTAACAACGCTTTGCACTGTAATTAAATGGAATTGCATAACATTTCACTACGAGAGCAGATTTGTCCAAGCAAATTCGAAGGCAGGTTTGCAGATGTGAAAGCATGCAAGAAAGCTCAGCTCTTGTCCATGTAAAAGGCTGCAGTTGAAAAACAAAGCAATTTCTGCCCAGTTTCGAACTGGGGACCTTTCGCGTGTGAGGCGAACGTGATGACCACTACACTACAGAAACAAGCCACAGCCGGCCGTGCGGCGGCTCCGTGGCGTGCAGCACTGAAAGCTGAATCCGTTTCACCTTTCTGTTTCCAATAGCTCGTTGTTGTCCAGCGTAATTGACATCTTGAAAACGTAAAAAAAAAGACACGTTAAATTGATGACAAAATATAGACAAAGATGTCGTCGATGTTTGTACCGTAGGGTGAGGTGGAATAGGCTGGGACGACTTTCCTTGCAGCGTAACAGCTGCGACATGACCTTATGGAAGGGTGGTAAACTGAGTATTTAGGTGTTTTACCCAAGTTGGTGTGAGTTGAAAACTCGGCAGCATAGCTTTAAGGTGAGTGTGCTGAAAGTGACAAAGGACCTGAGGCACATTTCTCACAAAGAAGGTTGTGCGTGTTTGGAATGATCACCAGAGGAAGTGGAGAAGGCTATTACACTCAGAAAATTGCAAAGGTAATCGGTTGAGTTTCTTGATAGGAAGCGTTTAGAGGGATTGCGGCCAAATGCTGGGGAACGCGACTTGTTTAATTTTGGCTATGTGGTGAGCATGGACGAGGTCCACCGAAGTATCTTTTTCCACGGTGTACCCCAATAACGTCGTGTTGCTTCCACCGGCTTTAAAGGATTACTTTTTAGCGGAGCTTGCCATCGCAGTCTGTGGCACAATCATTTAGTCTGTTCGACTGCTCACGGGAAAGGTAGTATTGTGAAACACTGCAGAAACGAACGCCTTCCTTAGTTTAGCTCCGACTGACCATATTCTGTGAAATTTTCCCAGATCCTCAGCTGAGGATTTTTGCTGCTGAAAGTTACCTCAGAAACCCTGTTAAATCGAAATGTATTGAGCGAATCGCAAAACAGAAAGCATTTAACACGGAACACAAACAAAACTGGCATACCTCATGCATTTTCAGACACAGAGATGCATGAATGCTAAATGTGATACAGTCTGAGGGCATGAGTCATAAAGTAATCTCACAACTAACAACAGGGCATTTCCAAACGACTCTTTCAAACATACTGCAGCATTAGTGCACCACCGCTTTCCAGACAATGCTGAAATGAGAGAAAGAAAGAACATAATAAGAATTGGCCGTAAAAAGTGAATTTCACCAATCACAGTCTCGATTAGATTACCTTTCCCTTCCGATGTTCCCAAGTCGGAAATGAAGGAAGTGGGAGAAATTCAATAAGGTATGACATCGAAATTCATTGGAACGATTTTCCCATTAGCTAGAAACCCAATAACAACGATAGAGTCACCGTAGGACTTCGTTTCACAACAGCGATGAAATAACAGTCTCCATTCGGTTCCAGTAAAAGCTCAACTTGCCTGGGACGGCAGAACTGTTTGGGATTTTCCGCGCGGGAGGCGAACACGATCATGACAGTAGAGACATTTTGAAATACTTGGCAGTATCCCACACCACAGTTAATTCCCTGGGAAGCAAACCCATTTTACTTTTGTTTTCAACATCAATATACAGTGGGCACCGAAACAGCATTTTAACAAGCTGCAGCGTTGGAGTGGATCAGCAGAAATGGCACTGGTGGGATTCGAACCCACGCCCCTTTCGAGACTGGAACCTGGATCCAGCGCCTTAGACCGCTCGGCCAAACTACAAGCCGGCCGCGCCGCCTCATTTTCTTGTATTTCAAATTGTGCTCCTGCATAACAACAGATGCAAAGTCACATGAAATGGGGTTCCATGATTCCTCTCGGACTCGCACAGCTGCTGGGATGTGCCCGGCTACAATGTCAATTTCGCAGCAGATATTGATAGCCCATCAATCCAGACAAAAATCAATGGTAAGCTGAGTCTATCTTCTCAGACTCTTTTCAGCTACAAATGTATCTGTCAGTGCGTGAGAATATGGGTTCGCTTATGATTTGGTAAAATAACCATGAGCTGCTTGACATTACGGGAATTTCCATTCTTGCTTTGCTAAATGATTTCACCCATTGCTCGAAACAGGACGACTTTCACGTTTACACGGAATACGAAACACACCGGACTACAGTGAAAATGCACAAACCTGAGCAGGCCGTGTTCCACATCATACCGTGCAGCATAGTTTCAGTCACTGTGTCTGTTTTTTTTTTTCAGAATAAGAGTCCCAAAGAATGTTCTCCACCCAAAAACCGGAGGTAGCATTACAAACCGAGAACGACAGATCACATTGTGTGAATGCTCTGACCTCGGAGCCAGTTCGAGATGCCACTTTCCTTGCCTTTTACCTTAACCGTGCAATTTGCTGCTGAGATGTTCACTCCTGGACATGAGCCACATGGATACCAACTGAGTTGGAAACCTGTGTGGGAATCGAGGAGAAGCGACTCAATAAATTTTGCTAAATTCGGTGGTGCTTTTTAGAAATGCAGTTTCTGTTCACCTCAATCTAAAAGCCAGTTTCTGAACATAGTGACAGAAGTCAAAAGGTAATTACCTCACCCCACCCCCACTCCGGAAGAGGCGCTAACTGCCCTTGAGTGCTTTTTGTTCTCGATGTGAAGAGCTTTCACGCCTGAGTCACCTTCACGTCTCTGGTTGCTGAGTGAATCACAAAGAAGTAATTTCACCAGAGCTGCAACTGCCTCACTTCTCCACTCGCCCTCCCCGTTTACATTTTCCTGCTCGTCAGTGATTTGAAGAAAACCAAATGGAAGCGACGTCATTCTATAGCCTCTCTGTCGATTCCTCCGTTTCAGTTCCAACATGACTTTGATCTCGGGGCGGACCTTAATACTAGAGACGGTATGAATGCGCAAGTCGAAAGGTTCCTCTGAGAGTGTAATTTCTTTAATTGCTATTGTTGATTGAATGAGCCACTAACGTGCGAATTGCTCCAGAACATCTGATTCAAGACATCTGGTGCCAATTCTCGCACGTTGAATAACGATTGACAGCTTCCAAATGAGGTCTTTCTGAGACTACCTTGGGGTACATTTGACAGACAGACAAGTTCAGGAATTCGTGGTGCGCTGTGACACCAGAGCATCTGCATCTTTCCTGTCTGTGAACCGAGCCGCCTGCACAAGGAATGCAAATGCGGTACTGCTTTTCGTGGAAGGATCAGAAGGCGGTAAATACACTCTCAAACAGAGTGGCATGTAATCAGAACCAGGTTGGAGAAGAAGTTAACAACGCTTTGCACTGTAATTAAATTGAATTGCATAACATTTCACTACGAGAGCAGATTTGTCCAAGCAAATTCGAAGGCAGGTTTGCAGATGTGAAAGCATGCAAGAAAGCTCAGCTCTTGTCCATGTAAAAGGCTGCAGTTGAAAAACAAAGCAATTTCTGCCCAGTTTCGAACTGGGGACCTTTCGCGTGTGAGGCGAACGTGATGACCACTACACTACAGAAACAAGCCACAGCCGGCCGTCCGGCGGCTCCGTGGCGTGCAGCACTGAAAGCTGAATCCGTTTCACCTTTCTGTTTCCAATAGCTCGTTGTTGTCCAGCGTAATTGACATCTTGAAAACGTAAAAAAAAAGACACGTTAAATTGATGACAAAATATAGACAAAGATGTCGTCGATGTTTGTACCGTAGGGTGAGGTGGAATAGGCTGGGACGACTTTCCTTGCAGCGTAACAGCTGCGACATGACCTTATGGAAGGGTGGTAAACTGAGTATTTAGGTGTTTTACCCAAGTTGGTGTGAGTTGAAAACTCGGCAGCATAGCTTTAAGGTGAGTGTGCTGAAAGTGACAAAGGACCTGAGGCACATTTCTCACAAAGAAGGTTGTGCGTGTTTGGAATGATCACCAGAGGAAGTGGAGAAGGCTATTACACTCAGAAAATTGCAAAGGTAATCGGTTGAGTTTCTTGATAGGAAGCGTTTAGAGGGATTGCGGCCAAATGCTGGGGAACGCGACTTGTTTAATTTTGGCTATGTGGTGAGCATGGACGAGGTCCACCGAAGTATCTTTTTCCACGGTGTACCCCAATAACGTCGTGTTGCTTCCACCGGCTTTAAAGGATTACTTTTTAGCGGAGCTTGCCATCGCAGTCTGTGGCACAATCATTTAGTCTGTTCGACTGCTCACGGGAAAGGTAGTATTGTGAAACACTGCAGAAACGAACGCCTTCCTTAGTTTAGCTCCGACTGACCATATTCTGTGAAATTTTCCCAGATCCTCAGCTGAGGATTTTTGCTGCTGAAAGTTACCTCAGAAACCCTGTTAAATCGAAATGTATTGAGCGAATCGCAAAACAGAAAGCATTTAACACGGAACACAAACAAAACTGGCATACCTCATGCATTTTCAGACACAGAGATGCATGAATGCTAAATGTGATACAGTCTGAGGGCATGAGTCATAAAGTAATCTCACAACTAACAACAGGGCATTTCCAAACGACTCTTTCAAACATACTGCAGCATTAGTGCACCACCGCTTTCCAGACAATGCTGAAATGAGAGAAAGAAAGAACATAATAAGAATTGGCCGTAAAAAGTGAATTTCACCAATCACAGTCTCGATTAGATTACCTTTCCCTTCCGATGTTCCCAAGTCGGAAATGAAGGAAGTGGGAGAAATTCAATAAGGTATGACATCGAAATTCATTGGAACGATTTTCCCATTAGCTAGAAACCCAATAACAACGATAGAGTCACCGTAGGACTTCGTTTCACAACAGCGATGAAATAACAGTCTCCATTCGGTTCCAGTAAAAGCTCAACTTGCCTGGGACGGCAGAACTGTTTGGGATTTTCCGCGCGGGAGGCGAACACGATCATGACAGTAGAGACATTTTGAAATACTTGGCAGTATCCCACACCACAGTTAATTCCCTGGGAAGCAAACCCATTTTACTTTTGTTTTCAACATCAATATACAGTGGGCACCGAAACAGCATTTTAACAAGCTGCAGCGTTGGAGTGGATCAGCAGAAATGGCACTGGTGGGATTCGAACCCACGCCCCTTTCGAGACTGGAACCTGGATCCAGCGCCTTAGACCGCTCGGCCAAACTACAAGCCGGCCGCGCCGCCTCATTTTCTTGTATTTCAAATTGTGCTCCTGCATAACAACAGATGCAAAGTCACATGAAATGGGGTTCCATGATTCCTCCTCGGACTCGCACAGCTGCTGGGATGTGCCCGGCTACAATGTCAATTTCGCAGCAGATATTGATAGCCCATCAATCCAGACAAAAATCAATGGTAAGCTGAGTCTATCTTCTCAGACTCTTTTCAGCTACAAATGTATCTGTCAGTGCGTGAGAATATGGGTTCGCTTATGATTTGGTAAAATAACCATGAGCTGCTTGACATTACGGGAATTTCCATTCTTGCTTTGTGAATGATTTCACCCATTGCTCGAAACAGGACGACTTTCACGTTTACACGGAATACGAAACACACCGGACTACAGTGAAAATGCACAAACCTGAGCAGGCCGTGTTCCACATCATACCGTGCAGCATAGTTTCAGTCACTGTGTCTGTTTTTTTTTCAGAATAAGAGTCCCAAAGAATGTTCTCCACCCAAAAACCGGAGGTAGCATTACAATCCGAGAACGACAGATCACATTGTGTGAATGCTCTGACCTCGGAGCCAGTTCGAGATGCCACTTTCCTTGCCTTTTACCTTAACCGTGCAATTTGCTGCTGAGATGTTCACTCCTGGACATGAGCCACATGGATACCAACTGAGTTGGAAACCTGTGTGGGAATCGAGGAGAAGCGACTCAATAAATTTTGCTAAATTCGGTGGTGCTTTTTAGAAATGCAGTTTCTGTTCACCTCAATCTAAAAGCCAGTTTCTGAACATAGTGACAGAAGTCAAAAGGTAATTACCTCACCCCACCCCCACTCCGGAAGAGGCGCTAACTGCCCTTGAGTGCTTTTTGTTCTCGATGTGAAGAGCTTTCACGCCTGAGTCACCTTCACGTCTCTGGTTGCTGAGTGAATCACAAAGAAGTAATTTCACCAGAGCTGCAACTGCCTCACTTCTCCACTCGCCCTCCCCGTTTACATTTTCCTGCTCGTCAGTGATTTGAAGAAAACCAAATGGAAGCGACGTCATTCTATAGCCTCTCTGTCGATTCCTCCGTTTCAGTTCCAACATGACTTTGATCTCGGGGCGGACCTTAATACTAGAGACGGTATGAATGCGCAAGTCGAAAGGTTCCTCTGAGAGTGTAATTTCTTTAATTGCTATTGTTGATTGAATGAGCCACTAACGTGCGAATTGCTCCAGAACATCTGATTCAAGACATCTGGTGCCAATTCTCGCACGTTGAATAACGATTGACAGCTTCCAAATGAGGTCTTTCTGAGACTACCTTGGGGTACATTTGACAGACAGACAAGTTCAGGAATTCGTGGTGCGCTGTGACACCAGAGCATCTGCATCTTTCCTGTCTGTGAACCGAGCCGCCTGCACAAGGAATGCAAATGCGGTACTGCTTTTCGTGGAAGGATCAGAAGGCGGTAAATACACTCTCAAACAGAGTGGCATGTAATCAGAACCAGGTTGGAGAAAAAGTTAACAACGCTTTGCACTGTAATTAAATGGAATTGCACAACATTTCACTACGAGAGCAGATTTGTCCAAGCAAATTCGAAGGCAGGTTTGCAGATGTGAAAGCATGCAAGAAAGCTCAGCTCTTGTCCATGTAAAAGGCTGCAGTTGAAGAACAAAGCAGTTTCTGCCCAGTTTCGAACTGGGGACCTTTCGCGTGTGAGGCGAACGTGATGACCACTACACTACAGAAACAAGCCACAGCCGGCCGTCCGGCGGCTGCGTGGCGTGCAGCACTGAAAGCTGAATCCGTTTCACCTTTCTGTTTCCAATAGCTCGTTGTTGTCCAGCGTAATTGACATCTTGAAAACGTAAAAAAAAAGACACGTTAAATTGATGACAAAATATAGACAAAGATGTCGTCGATGTTTGTACCGTAGGGCGAGGTGGAATAGGCTGGGACGACTTTCCTTGCAGCGTAACAGCTGCGACATGACCTTATGGAAGGGTGGTAAACTGAGTATTTAGGTGTTTTACCCAAGTTGGTGTGAGTTGAAAACTCGACAGCATAGCTTTAAGGTGAGTGTGCTGAAAGTGACAAAGGACCTGAGGCACATTTCTCACAAAGAAGGTTGTGCGTGTTTGGAATGATCACCAGAGGAAGTGGAGAAGGCTATTACACTCAGAAAATTGCAAAGGTAATCGGTTGAGTTTCTTGATAGGAAGCGTTTAGAGGGATTGCGGCCAAATGCTGGGGAACGCGACTTGTTTAATTTTGGCTATGTGGTGAGCATGGACGAGGTCCACCGAAGTATCTTTTTCCACGGTGTACCCCAATAACGTCGTGTTGCTTCCACCGGCTTTAAAGGATTACTTTTTAGCGGAGCTTGCCATCGCAGTCTGTGGCACAATCATTTAGTCTGTTCGACTGCTCACGGGAAAGGTAGTATTGTGAAACACTGCAGAAACGAACGCCTTCCTTAGTTTAGCTCCGACTGACCATATTCTGTGAAATTTTCCCAGATCCTCAGCTGAGGATTTTTGCTGCTGAAAGTTACCTCAGAAACCCTGTTAAATCGAAATGTATTGAGCGAATCGCAAAACAGAAAGCATTTAACACGGAACACAAACAAAACTGGCATACCTCATGCATTTTCAGACACAGAGATGCATGAATGCTAAATGTGATACAGTCTGAGGGCATGAGTCATAAAGTAATCTCACAACTAACAACAGGGCATTTCCAAACGACTCTTTCAAACATACTGCAGCATTAGTGCACCACCGCTTTCCAGACAATGCTGAAATGAGAGAAAGAAAGAACATAATAAGAATTGGCCGTAAAAAGTGAATTTCACCAATCACAGTCTCGATTAGATTACCTTTCCCTTCCGATGTTCCCAAGTCGGAAATGAAGGAAGTGGGAGAAATTCAATAAGGTATGACATCGAAATTCATTGGAACGATTTTCCCATTAGCTAGAAACCCAATAACAACGAGTAGAGTCACCGTAGGACTTCGTTTCACAACAGCGATGAAATAACAGTCTCCATTCGGTTCCAGTAAAAGCTCAACTTGCCTGGGACGGCAGAACTGTTTGGGATTTTCCGCGCGGGAGGCGAACACGATCATGACAGTAGAGACATTTTGAAATACTTGGCAGTATCCCACACCACAGTTAATTCCCTGGGAAGCAAACCCATTTTACTTTTGTTTTCAACATCAATATACAGTGGGCACCGAAACAGCATTTTAACAAGCTGCAGCGTTGGAGTGGATCAGCAGAAATGGCACTGGTGGGATTCGAACCCACGCCCCTTTCGAGACTGGAACCTGGATCCAGCGCCTTAGACCGCTCGGCCAAACTACAAGCCGGCCGCGCCGCCTCATTTTCTTGTATTTCAAATTGTGCTCCTGCATAACAACAGATGCAAAGTCACATGAAATGGGGTTCCATGATTCCTCTCGGACTCGCACAGCTGCTGGGATGTGCCCGGCTACAATGTCAATTTCGCAGCAGATATTGATAGCCCATCAATCCAGACAAAAATCAATGGTAAGCTGAGTCTATCTTCTCAGACTCTTTTCAGCTACAAATGTATCTGTCAGTGCGTGAGAATATGGGTTCGCTTATGATTTGGTAAAATAACCATGAGCTGCTTGACATTACGGGAATTTCCATTCTTGCTTTGCTAAATGATTTCACCCATTGCTCGAAACAGGACGACTTTCACGTTTACACGGAATACGAAACACACCGGACTACAGTGAAAATGCACAAACCTGAGCAGGCCGTGTTCCACATCATACCGTGCAGCATAGTTTCAGTCACTGTGTCTGTTTTTTTTTTCAGAATAAGAGTCCCAAAGAATGTTCTCCACCCAAAAACCGGAGGTAGCATTACAATCCGAGAACGACAGATCACATTGTGTGAATGCTCTGACCTCGGAGCCAGTTCGAGATGCCACTTTCCTTGCCTTTTACCTTAACCGTGCAATTTGCTGCTGAGATGTTCACTCCTGGACATGAGCCACATGGATACCAACTGAGTTGGAAACCTGTGTGGGAATCGAGGAGAAGCGACTCAATAAATTTTGCTAAATTCGGTGGTGCTTTTTAGAAATGCAGTTTCTGTTCACCTCAATCTAAAAGCCAGTTTCTGAACATAGTGACAGAAGTCAAAAGGTAATTACCTCACCCCACCCCCACTCCGGAAGAGGCGCTAACTGCCCTTGAGTGCTTTTTGTTCTCGATGTGAAGAGCTTTCACGCCTGAGTCACCTTCACGTCTCTGGTTGCTGAGTGAATCACAAAGAAGGAATTTCACCAGAGCTGCAACTGCCTCACTTCTCCACTCGCCCTCCCCGTTTACATTTTCCTGCTCGTCAGTGATTTGAAGAAAACCAAATGGAAGCGACGTCATTCTATAGCCTCTCTGTCGATTCCTCCGTTTCAGTTCCAACATGACTTAGATCTCGGGGCGGACCTTAATACTAGAGACGGTATGAATGCGCAAGTCGAAAGGTTCCTCTGAGAGTGTAATTTCTTTAATTGCTATTGTTGATTGAATGAGCCACTAACGTGCGAATTGCTCCAGAACATCTGATTCAAGACATCTGGTGCCAATTCTCGCACGTTGAATAACGATTGACAGCTTCCAAATGAGGTCTTTCTGAGACTACCTTGGGGTACATTTGACAGACAGACAAGTTCAGGAATTCGTGGTGCGCTGTGACACCAGAGCATCTGCATCTTTCCTGTCTGTGAACCGAGCCGCCTGCACAAGGAATGCAAATGCGGTACTGCTTTTCGTGGAAGGATCAGAAGGCGGTAAATACACTCTCAAACAGAGTGGCATGTAATCAGAACCAGGTTGGAGAAAAAGTTAACAACGCTTTGCACTGTAATTAAATGGAATTGCATAACATTTCACTACGAGAGCAGATTTGTTCAAGCAAATTCGAAGGCAGGTTTGCAGATGTGAAAGCATGCAAGAAAGCTCAGCTCTTGTCCATGTAAAAGGCTGCAGTTGAAGAACAAAGCAGTTTCTGCCCAGTTTCGAACTGGGGACCTTTCGCGTGTGAGGCGAACGTGATGACCACTACACTACAGAAACAAGCCACAGCCGGCCGTCCGGCGGCTCCGTGGCGTGCAGCACTGAAAGCTGAATCCGTTTCACCTTTCTGTTTCCAATAGCTCGTTGTTGTCCAGCGTAATTGACATCTTGAAAACGTAAAAAAAAAGACACGTTAAATTGATGACAAAATATAGACAAAGATGTCGTCGATGTTTGTACCGTAGGGCGAGGTGGAATAGGCTGGGACGACTTTCCTTGCAGCGTAACAGCTGCGACATGACCTTATGGAAGGGTGGTAAACTGAGTATTTAGGTGTTTTACCCAAGTTGGTGTGAGTTGAAAACTCGACAGCATAGCTTTAAGGTGAGTGTGCTGAAAGTGACAAAGGACCTGAGGCACATTTCTCACAAAGAAGGTTGTGCGTGTTTGGAATGATCACCAGAGGAAGTGGAGAAGGCTATTACACTCAGAAAATTGCAAAGGTAATCGGTTGAGTTTCTTGATAGGAAGCGTTTAGAGGGATTGCGGCCAAATGCTGGGGAACGCGACTTGTTTAATTTTGGCTATGTGGTGAGCATGGACGAGGTCCACCGAAGTATCTTTTTCCACGGTGTACCCCAATAACGTCGTGTTGCTTCCACCGGCTTTAAAGGATTACTTTTTAGCGGAGCTTGCCATCGCAGTCTGTGGCACAATCATTTAGTCTGTTCGACTGCTCACGGGAAAGGTAGTATTGTGAAACACTGCAGAAACGAACGCCTTCCTTAGTTTAGCTCCGACTGACCATATTCTGTGAAATTTTCCCAGATCCTCAGCTGAGGATTTTTGCTGCTGAAAGTTACCTCAGAAACCCTGTTAAATCGAAATGTATTGAGCGAATCGCAAAACAGAAAGCATTTAACACGGAACACAAACAAAACTGGCATACCTCATGCATTTTCAGACACAGAGATGCATGAATGCTAAATGTGATACAGTCTGAGGGCATGAGTCATAAAGTAATCTCACAACTAACAACAGGGCATTTCCAAACGACTCTTTCAAACATACTGCAGCATTAGTGCACCACCGCTTTCCAGACAATGCTGAAATGAGAGAAAGAAAGAACATAATAAGAATTGGCCGTAAAAAGTGAATTTCACCAATCACAGTCTCGATTAGATTACCTTTCCCTTCCGATGTTCCCAAGTCGGAAATGAAGGAAGTGGGAGAAATTCAATAAGGTATGACATCGAAATTCATTGGAACGATTTTCCCATTAGCTAGAAACCCAATAACAACGAGTAGAGTCACCGTAGGACTTCGTTTCACAACAGCGATGAAATAACAGTCTCCATTCGGTTCCAGTAAAAGCTCAACTTGCCTGGGACGGCAGAACTGTTTGGGATTTTCCGCGCGGGAGGCGAACACGATCATGACAGTAGAGACATTTTGAAATACTTGGCAGTATCCCACACCACAGTTAATTCCCTGGGAAGCAAACCCATTTTACTTTTGTTTTCAACATCAATATACAGTGGGCACCGAAACAGCATTTTAACAAGCTGCAGCGTTGGAGTGGATCAGCAGAAATGGCACTGGTGGGATTCGAACCCACGCCCCTTTCGAGACTGGAACCTGGATCCAGCGCCTTAGACCGCTCGGCCAAACTACAAGCCGGCCGCGCCGCCTCATTTTCTTGTATTTCAAATTGTGCTCCTGCATAACAACAGATGCAAAGTCACATGAAATGGGGTTCCATGATTCCTCTCGGACTCGCACAGCTGCTGGGATGTGCCCGGCTACAATGTCAATTTCGCAGCAGATATTGATAGCCCATCAATCCAGACAAAAATCAATGGTAAGCTGAGTCTATCTTCTCAGACTCTTTTCAGCTACAAATGTATCTGTCAGTGCGTGAGAATATGGGTTCGCTTATGATTTGGTAAAATAACCATGAGCTGCTTGACATTACGGGAATTTCCATTCTTGCTTTGCTAAATGATTTCACCCATTGCTCGAAACAGGACGACTTTCACGTTTACACGGAATACGAAACACACCGGACTACAGTGAAAATGCACAAACCTGAGCAGGCCGTGTTCCACATCATACCGTGCAGCATAGTTTCAGTCACTGTGTCTGTTTTTTTTTCAGAATAAGAGTCCCAAAGAATGTTCTCCACCCAAAAACCGGAGGTAGCATTACAATCCGAGAACGACAGATCACATTGTGTGAATGCTCTGACCTCGGAGCCAGTTCGAGATGCCACTTTCCTTGCCTTTTACCTTAACCGTGCAATTTGCTGCTGAGATGTTCACTCCTGGACATGAGCCACATGGATACCAACTGAGTTGGAAACCTGTGTGGGAATCGAGGAGAAGCGACTCAATAAATTTTGCTAAATTCGGTGGTGCTTTTTAGAAATGCAGTTTCTGTTCACCTCAATCTAAAAGCCAGTTTCTGAACATAGTGACAGAAGTCAAAAGGTAATTACCTCACCCCACCCCCACTCCGGAAGAGGCGCTAACTGCCCTTGAGTGCTTTTTGTTCTCGATGTGAAGAGCTTTCACGCCTGAGTCACCTTCACGTCTCTGGTTGCTGAGTGAATCACAAAGAAGTAATTTCACCAGAGCTGCAACTGCCTCACTTCTCCACTCGCCCTCCCCGTTTACATTTTCCTGCTCGTCAGTGATTTGAAGAAAACCAAATGGAAGCGACGTCATTCTATAGCCTCTCTGTCGATTCCTCCGTTTCAGTTCCAACATGACTTTGATCTCGGGGCGGACCTTAATACTAGAGACGGTATGAATGCGCAAGTCGAAAGGTTCCTCTGAGAGTGTAATTTCTTTAATTGCTATTGTTGATTGAATGAGCCACTAACGTGCGAATTGCTCCAGAACATCTGATTCAAGACATCTGGTGCCAATTCTCGCACGTTGAATAACGATTGACAGCTTCCAAATGAGGTCTTTCTGAGACTACCTTGGGGTACATTTGACAGACAGACAAGTTCAGGAATTCGTGGTGCGCTGTGACACCAGAGCATCTGCATCTTTCCTGTCTGTGAACCGAGCCGCCTGCACAAGGAATGCAAATGCGGTACTGCTTTTCGTGGAAGGATCAGAAGGCGGTAAATACACTCTCAAACAGAGTGGCATGTAATCAGAACCAGGTTGGAGAAAAAGTTAACAACGCTTTGCACTGTAATTAAATGGAATTGCACAACATTTCACTACGAGAGCAGATTTGTCCAAGCAAATTCGAAGGCAGGTTTGCAGATGTGAAAGCATGCAAGAAAGCTCAGCTCTTGTCCATGTAAAAGGCTGCAGTTGAAGAACAAAGCAGTTTCTGCCCAGTTTCGAACTGGGGACCTTTCGCGTGTGAGGCGAACGTGATGACCACTACACTACAGAAACAAGCCACAGCCGGCCGTCCGGCGGCTGCGTGGCGTGCAGCACTGAAAGCTGAATCCGTTTCACCTTTCTGTTTCCAATAGCTCGTTGTTGTCCAGCGTAATTGACATCTTGAAAACGTAAAAAAAAAGACACGTTAAATTGATGACAAAATATAGACAAAGATGTCGTCGATGTTTGTACCGTAGGGCGAGGTGGAATAGGCTGGGACGACTTTCCTTGCAGCGTAACAGCTGCGACATGACCTTATGGAAGGGTGGTAAACTGAGTATTTAGGTGTTTTACCCAAGTTGGTGTGAGTTGAAAACTCGACAGCATAGCTTTAAGGTGAGTGTGCTGAAAGTGACAAAGGACCTGAGGCACATTTCTCACAAAGAAGGTTGTGCGTGTTTGGAATGATCACCAGAGGAAGTGGAGAAGGCTATTACACTCAGAAAATTGCAAAGGTAATCGGTTGAGTTTCTTGATAGGAAGCGTTTAGAGGGATTGCGGCCAAATGCTGGGGAACGCGACTTGTTTAATTTTGGCTATGTGGTGAGCATGGACGAGGTCCACCGAAGTATCTTTTTCCACGGTGTACCCCAATAACGTCGTGTTGCTTCCACCGGCTTTAAAGGATTACTTTTTAGCGGAGCTTGCCATCGCAGTCTGTGGCACAATCATTTAGTCTGTTCGACTGCTCACGGGAAAGGTAGTATTGTGAAACACTGCAGAAACGAACGCCTTCCTTAGTTTAGCTCCGACTGACCATATTCTGTGAAATTTTCCCAGATCCTCAGCTGAGGATTTTTGCTGCTGAAAGTTACCTCAGAAACCCTGTTAAATCGAAATGTATTGAGCGAATCGCAAAACAGAAAGCATTTAACACGGAACACAAACAAAACTGGCATACCTCATGCATTTTCAGACACAGAGATGCATGAATGCTAAATGTGATACAGTCTGAGGGCATGAGTCATAAAGTAATCTCACAACTAACAACAGGGCATTTCCAAACGACTCTTTCAAACATACTGCAGCATTAGTGCACCACCGCTTTCCAGACAATGCTGAAATGAGAGAAAGAAAGAACATAATAAGAATTGGCCGTAAAAAGTGAATTTCACCAATCACAGTCTCGATTAGATTACCTTTCCCTTCCGATGTTCCCAAGTCGGAAATGAAGGAAGTGGGAGAAATTCAATAAGGTATGACATCGAAATTCATTGGAACGATTTTCCCATTAGCTAGAAACCCAATAACAACGAGTAGAGTCACCGTAGGACTTCGTTTCACAACAGCGATGAAATAACAGTCTCCATTCGGTTCCAGTAAAAGCTCAACTTGCCTGGGACGGCAGAACTGTTTGGGATTTTCCGCGCGGGAGGCGAACACGATCATGACAGTAGAGACATTTTGAAATACTTGGCAGTATCCCACACCACAGTTAATTCCCTGGGAAGCAAACCCATTTTACTTTTGTTTTCAACATCAATATACAGTGGGCACCGAAACAGCATTTTAACAAGCTGCAGCGTTGGAGTGGATCAGCAGAAATGGCACTGGTGGGATTCGAACCCACGCCCCTTTCGAGACTGGAACCTGGATCCAGCGCCTTAGACCGCTCGGCCAAACTACAAGCCGGCCGCGCCGCCTCATTTTCTTGTATTTCAAATTGTGCTCCTGCATAACAACAGATGCAAAGTCACATGAAATGGGGTTCCATGATTCCTCTCGGACTCGCACAGCTGCTGGGATGTGCCCGGCTACAATGTCAATTTCGCAGCAGATATTGATAGCCCATCAATCCAGACAAAAATCAATGGTAAGCTGAGTCTATCTTCTCAGACTCTTTTCAGCTACAAATGTATCTGTCAGTGCGTGAGAATATGGGTTCGCTTATGATTTGGTAAAATAACCATGAGCTGCTTGACATTACGGGAATTTCCATTCTTGCTTTGCTAAATGATTTCACCCATTGCTCGAAACAGGACGACTTTCACGTTTACACGGAATACGAAACACACCGGACTACAGTGAAAATGCACAAACCTGAGCAGGCCGTGTTCCACATCATACCGTGCAGCATAGTTTCAGTCACTGTGTCTGTTTTTTTTTTCAGAATAAGAGTCCCAAAGAATGTTCTCCACCCAAAAACCGGAGGTAGCATTACAATCCGAGAACGACAGATCACATTGTGTGAATGCTCTGACCTCGGAGCCAGTTCGAGATGCCACTTTCCTTGCCTTTTACCTTAACCGTGCAATTTGCTGCTGAGATGTTCACTCCTGGACATGAGCCACATGGATACCAACTGAGTTGGAAACCTGTGTGGGAATCGAGGAGAAGCGACTCAATAAATTTTGCTAAATTCGGTGGTGCTTTTTAGAAATGCAGTTTCTGTTCACCTCAATCTAAAAGCCAGTTTCTGAACATAGTGACAGAAGTCAAAAGGTAATTACCTCACCCCACCCCCACTCCGGAAGAGGCGCTAACTGCCCTTGAGTGCTTTTTGTTCTCGATGTGAAGAGCTTTCACGCCTGAGTCACCTTCACGTCTCTGGTTGCTGAGTGAATCACAAAGAAGGAATTTCACCAGAGCTGCAACTGCCTCACTTCTCCACTCGCCCTCCCCGTTTACATTTTCCTGCTCGTCAGTGATTTGAAGAAAACCAAATGGAAGCGACGTCATTCTATAGCCTCTCTGTCGATTCCTCCGTTTCAGTTCCAACATGACTTAGATCTCGGGGCGGACCTTAATACTAGAGACGGTATGAATGCGCAAGTCGAAAGGTTCCTCTGAGAGTGTAATTTCTTTAATTGCTATTGTTGATTGAATGAGCCACTAACGTGCGAATTGCTCCAGAACATCTGATTCAAGACATCTGGTGCCAATTCTCGCACGTTGAATAACGATTGACAGCTTCCAAATGAGGTCTTTCTGAGACTACCTTGGGGTACATTTGACAGACAGACAAGTTCAGGAATTCGTGGTGCGCTGTGACACCAGAGCATCTGCATCTTTCCTGTCTGTGAACCGAGCCGCCTGCACAAGGAATGCAAATGCGGTACTGCTTTTCGTGGAAGGATCAGAAGGCGGTAAATACACTCTCAAACAGAGTGGCATGTAATCAGAACCAGGTTGGAGAAAAAGTTAACAACGCTTTGCACTGTAATTAAATGGAATTGCATAACATTTCACTACGAGAGCAGATTTGTTCAAGCAAATTCGAAGGCAGGTTTGCAGATGTGAAAGCATGCAAGAAAGCTCAGCTCTTGTCCATGTAAAAGGCTGCAGTTGAAGAACAAAGCAGTTTCTGCCCAGTTTCGAACTGGGGACCTTTCGCGTGTGAGGCGAACGTGATGACCACTACACTACAGAAACAAGCCACAGCCGGCCGTCCGGCGGCTCCGTGGCGTGCAGCACTGAAAGCTGAATCCGTTTCACCTTTCTGTTTCCAATAGCTCGTTGTTGTCCAGCGTAATTGACATCTTGAAAACGTAAAAAAAAAGACACGTTAAATTGATGACAAAATATAGACAAAGATGTCGTCGATGTTTGTACCGTAGGGCGAGGTGGAATAGGCTGGGACGACTTTCCTTGCAGCGTAACAGCTGCGACATGACCTTATGGAAGGGTGGTAAACTGAGTATTTAGGTGTTTTACCCAAGTTGGTGTGAGTTGAAAACTCGACAGCATAGCTTTAAGGTGAGTGTGCTGAAAGTGACAAAGGACCTGAGGCACATTTCTCACAAAGAAGGTTGTGCGTGTTTGGAATGATCACCAGAGGAAGTGGAGAAGGCTATTACACTCAGAAAATTGCAAAGGTAATCGGTTGAGTTTCTTGATAGGAAGCGTTTAGAGGGATTGCGGCCAAATGCTGGGGAACGCGACTTGTTTAATTTTGGCTATGTGGTGAGCATGGACGAGGTCCACCGAAGTATCTTTTTCCACGGTGTACCCCAATAACGTCGTGTTGCTTCCACCGGCTTTAAAGGATTACTTTTTAGCGGAGCTTGCCATCGCAGTCTGTGGCACAATCATTTAGTCTGTTCGACTGCTCACGGGAAAGGTAGTATTGTGAAACACTGCAGAAACGAACGCCTTCCTTAGTTTAGCTCCGACTGACCATATTCTGTGAAATTTTCCCAGATCCTCAGCTGAGGATTTTTGCTGCTGAAAGTTACCTCAGAAACCCTGTTAAATCGAAATGTATTGAGCGAATCGCAAAACAGAAAGCATTTAACACGGAACACAAACAAAACTGGCATACCTCATGCATTTTCAGACACAGAGATGCATGAATGCTAAATGTGATACAGTCTGAGGGCATGAGTCATAAAGTAATCTCACAACTAACAACAGGGCATTTCCAAACGACTCTTTCAAACATACTGCAGCATTAGTGCACCACCGCTTTCCAGACAATGCTGAAATGAGAGAAAGAAAGAACATAATAAGAATTGGCCGTAAAAAGTGAATTTCACCAATCACAGTCTCGATTAGATGACCTTTCCCTTCCGATGTTCCCAAGTCGGAAATGAAGGAAGTGGGAGAAATTCAATAAGGTATGACATCGAAATTCATTGGAACGATTTTCCCATTAGCTAGAAACCCAATAACAACGAGTAGAGTCACCGTAGGACTTCGTTTCACAACAGCGATGAAATAACAGTCTCCATTCGGTTCCAGTAAAAGCTCAACTTGCCTGGGACGGCAGAACTGTTTGGGATTTTCCGCGCGGGAGGCGAACACGATCATGACAGTAGAGACATTTTGAAATACTTGGCAGTATCCCACACCACAGTTAATTCCCTGGGAAGCAAACACATTTTACTTTTGTTTTCAACATCAATATACAGTGGGCACCGAAACAGCATTTTAACAAGCTGCAGCGTTGGAGTGGATCAGCAGAAATGGCACTGGTGGGATTCGAACCCACGCCCCTTTCGAGACTGGAACCTGGATCCAGCGCCTTAGACCGCTCGGCCAAACTACAAGCCGGCCGCGCCGCCTCATTTTCTTGTATTTCAAATTGTGCTCCTGCATAACAACAGATGCAAAGTCACATGAAATGGGGTTCCATGATTCCTCTCGGACTCGCACAGCTGCTGGGATGTGCCCGGCTACAATGTCAATTTCGCAGCAGATATTGATAGCCCATCAATCCAGACAAAAATCAATGGTAAGCTGAGTCTATCTTCTCAGACTCTTTTCAGCTACAAATGTATCTGTCAGTGCGTGAGAATATGGGTTCGCTTATGATTTGGTAAAATAACCATGAGCTGCTTGACATTACGGGAATTTCCATTCTTGCTTTGCTAAATGATTTCACCCATTGCTCGAAACAGGACGACTTTCACGTTTACACGGAATACGAAACACACCGGACTACAGTGAAAATGCACAAACCTGAGCAGGCCGTGTTCCACATCATACCGTGCAGCATAGTTTCAGTCACTGTGTCTGTTTTTTTTTTTCAGAATAAGAGTCCCAAAGAATGTTCTCCACCCAAAAACCGGAGGTAGCATTACAATCCGAGAACGACAGATCACATTGTGAGAATGCTCTGACCTCGGAGCCAGTTCGAGATGCCACTTTCCTTGCCTTTTACCTTAACCGTGCAATTTGCTGCTGAGATGTTCACTCCTGGACATGAGCCACATGGATACCAACTGAGTTGGAAACCTGTGTGGGAATCGAGGAGAAGCGACTCAATAAATTTTGCTAAATTCGGTGGTGCTTTTTAGAAATGCAGTTTCTGTTCACCTCAATCTAAAAGCCAGTTTCTGAACATAGTGACAGAAGTCAAAAGGTAATTACCTCACCCCACCCCCACTCCGGAAGAGGCGCTAACTGCCCTTGAGTGCTTTTTGTTCTCGATGTGAAGAGCTTTCACGCCTGAGTCACCTTCACGTCTCTGGTTGCTGAGTGAATCACAAAGAAGGAATTTCACCAGAGCTGCAACTGCCTCACTTCTCCACTCGCCCTCCCCGTTTACATTTTCCTGCTCGTCAGTGATTTGAAGAAAACCAAATGGAAGCGATGTCATTCTATAGCCTCTCTGTCGATTCCTCCGTTTCAGTTCCAACATGACTTTGATCTCGGGGCGGACCTTAATACTAGAGACGCTATGAATGCGCAAGTCGAAAGGTTCCTCTGAGAGTGTAATTTCTTTAATTGCTATTGTTGATTGAATGAGCCACTAACGTGCGAATTGCTCCAGAACATCTGATTCAAGACATCTGGTGCCAATTCTCGCACGTTGAATAACGATTGACAGCTTCCAAATGAGGTCTTTCTGAGACTACCTTGGGGTACATTTGACAGACAGACAAGTTCAGGAATTCGTGGTGCGCTGTGACACCAGAGCATCTGCATCTTTCCTGTCTGTGAACCGAGCCGCCTGCACAAGGAATGCAAATGCGGTACTGCTTTTCGTGGAAGGATCAGAAGGCGGTAAATACACTCTCAAACAGAGTGGCATGTAATCAGAACCAGGTTGCTTTGCACTGTAATTAAATGGAATTGCATAACATTTCACTACGAGAGCAGATTTGTTCAAGCAAATTCGAAGGCAGGTTTGCAGATGTGAAAGCATGCAAGAAAGCTCAGCTCTTGTCCATGTAAAAAGGCTGCAGTTGAAGAACAAAGCAGTTTCTGCCCAGTTTCAATCTGGGGACCTTTCGCGTGTGACGCGGACGTGATAACCACTACACTACAGAAACAAGCTGCCGTCGGCTATTCGAAGCCTCAGTGGCATCCAGCACTGAAATTTGAAGCCATTTTACCTTTCACCTTTCTGTTTCCAATAGCTCGTTGTTTAATGGGACTTGTTTAATCATGGCTATGTGGTGAGCATGGACGAGATACACCAAAGTATCTGTTTCCACGCGGTGTGCGCCAATAACATTGTGTTGCTTACACCGGCTGTAAAGGATTACTTTTTCGCGGAGCTTGCCGTCGCAGTCTGTGGCAGTATCATTTAGTCTGTTCGACTGCTCACGGGACAAGTAGCATTGTGAAACACTGCAGAAACGAACGACTTCCTTACTTTTGCTCCGACTGACCACACTGCGGGAAATTTTCCCAGATTCTCAGTTGAGGATTTTTGCAGCTGGAAGTTATCAGAAACCCTGTTAATTCGTAATGTACTGAGCGAATCGCAAAACAGAAAGCATTTAACACGGAACACAAACAAAACTGGCAAACCAAATGCGTTTTCAGACACAGAGAGCATGAATGCTAAATGAGAGACAGGCCGGGGGCATGAGCCATAAAGTAATCTCACAAATAACAACAGGGCAATTCCAAACTGCTCTTTCAAACATACTGGAGCCTGAGTGCACCACCACTTCCCAGACAATGCTGAAAAGAGAGAAAGAAAGAACACAATAAGAATGGGCCATAAAAAGTGAATTTCACCAATCACAGCCTCGATTACATTACCTTTCCCTTCCGATGTCTCCAGGACGGAAATGAAGGAAATGGGAGAAATTCAATAACATGTGACATCGCAATTCATTGGAACGATTTTCCCATTGGCAGAAAACAAAATAACGACGAGTCGAGCCACCGCAGGACTTTGTTTCACAGCAGCAATGAAATAACAGCCTCCATTCGGTTCCAGTAAACGCACAACTTGCCTGGGACAGCAGAGCTGTTTGCGATTTTCCGCGCGGGAGACGAGCACGATCATGACAGCACAGACATCGGAAAAGTTGGCACTTTCCCACACCACAGTTAATTGCCCGGGAAGCACACACATGTTTCTTCGGTTTTAAACAGAAATGCAGCAGGAGTCGAAACAGTATTTTAACAAGCTGCGCCGTTGGAAACGATCAGCAGAAATGGCAGCGGTGGGATTCGAACCCACGCCTCGCTCGAGACTAGAGCCTAACTCCACCGCCTTGGACCGCGCGGCCACATTACCAGCCAGTCGCGCTCCCCCTTTTCTTGCACTTCCAATTGTGATGCTGCATAACAACAGATGCAAAGTTATGTGAAAAGGGTTCCATGATCCCTCTCCGACTCGCACAACTGCTGGGATGTGCCCGTCTACAATATCAATTTCGCAGCAGATAATGATAGCCCACCAATCCAGATAAATGTCAATTCTAAGCTGAGTCTATCTTCTCAGACTCTTTTCGGCTACAAATGTATCTGTGAGTGCGTGAGAACATACGATCGGTTATGATTTGGTCAAATTACCATGAGCTGCTTGACATTACTGCAATTTCGATTCTTGCTTTGCTAAATGATTTCACCCTTTGATCGAAACAGGACAACTTTCACGTTTACATGGAACATGAAACACACCGGACTACAGGGAAAATGCACAAAGCTGAGCAGGCCGTGTTCCACATCATACCGCGCAGCATCGTTTCAGTCACTGTGCCTGTTTTGCAGAATACGAGTCCCAAAGAATGTTCTCCACCCTAAAACCGGAGGTAGCATTACAATCCGAGAACGACAGATCACATTGTGCGGATGCTCTGACCTCGGAGCCGGTTCGAGATGCCACTTTCCTTGCCTTTTTGCCTTAACCGTGCAATTCGCTGCAGAGATGTTCACATCTGGATATGAGCCACATGGATACCAACTGAGTTGACGAGAAGCGACTCAATAAATTTTGCTAAATTCCACGGTGCTTATTAGAAATGCAGTTTCTGTTCACATCAATCTAAAAGACATTTTGTGAACGTAGTAACAGAAGTCAAAAGGTAATTATCTCACCCCACCTCCCTCTCCGGAAGAGGTGCTAACTGCCCTTGAGTGCTTTTTGTTCTCGATGTGAAGAGCTCTCACGTCTGAGTCACCTTCACACGTCTCTGTATGCTGAGTCAATCACAAAGAAGGAATTTCACCAGAGCTGCAACTGCCTCACTTCCCCACTCGCCCTCCCCGTTTACATTTTCCTGCTCGTCAGTGATTTAAAGAAAACCAAATGGATGCGATGTCATTCTGGAGCCTCTCTGTCGATTCCTCCGTTTCAGTTCCAACGTGGCTTAGATCTCGGGGCGCACCTTAATATTAGCGACGCTATGAAAGCACAGGTGCAGAGGTTCCCCGAGAGTGTCATTTCTTTCATTGCTGTTGTTGATTGAATGAGCCACTAACGTGCGAATTGCTCAAAAACATGATTCAGGACTTCTGGTGACAACTCTCGCACGTTGAATAACGACAGACAGCTTCCAAATGATGTCTTTCATAGACGACTTTGGGGGTACATTTGACAGACCGATTAGTTCAGGAATCCGTGGTGCGCTGTGACACCAGCGCATCAGCTTCTTCCCTGTCTTGGAAACGGGCCGCCTGCGCAAGGAATGCCAATGCGGTACTGCTTTTCGTGGAAGGACCAGAAGGCCACTACACTCTCAAACAGAATCGCATATGATCACAACCAGGTTGGAGAAAAATTTACAATACTTTGCACAGTAATTAAATGGAGTTGCATTACATTTCACTCCGAGAGCAGATTTGTTCAAGCAAATTCGAAGGCAGTTTGCAGATGGGAAAGCAAGCAAGAAAGCTCCGTTCTTGTTCATGTTGAAGGCTGCAGTTGACGAACAAAGCAGTTTCTGCCCAGTTTCCAACTGGGGACTTTTCGCGCGTAAGGCGAACGTGATGACCACTGCACTACAGAAACAAGCTGCCCTCGCCTCTGCGGAGCCTCAGTGGCATCCAGCACTGAAAGTTGAAGCCATTTTACCTTTCACCTTTCTGTTTCCAATAGCTCGTTGTTTAATGGGACTTGTTTAATCATGGCTCTGTGGTGAGCATGGACGAGATACACCGAAGTATCTGTTTCCACGCGGTGTGCGCCAATAACATTGTGTTGCTTACACCGGCTGTAAAGGATTACTTTTTCGCGGAGCTTGCCGTCGCAGTCTGTGGCAGTATCATTTAGTCTGTTCGACTGCTCACGGGACAAGTAGCATTGTGAATCACTGCAGAAACGAACGACTTCCTTACTTTTGCTCCGACTGACCACACTGCGGGAAATTTTCCCAGATTCTCAGTTGAGGATTTTTGCAGCTGGATGTTACCTCAGAAACCCTGTTAATTCGTAATGTATTGAGCGAATCGCAAAACAGAAAGCATTTAACACGGAACACAAACAAAACTGGCAAACCAAATGCGTTTTCAGACACAGCGAGCATGAATGCTAAATGAGAGACAGGCCGGGGGCATGAGCCATAAAGTAATCTCACAAATAACAACAGGGCAATTCCAAACTGCTCTTTCAAACATACTGGAGCCTGAGTGCACCACCACTTCCCAGACAATGCTGAAAAGAGAGAAAGAAAGAACACAATAAGAATGGGCCAAAAAAAGTGAATTTCACCAATCACAGTCTCGATTACATTACCTTTCCCTTCCGATGTCTCCAGGACGGAAATGAAGGAAATGGGAGAAATTCAATAGCATGTGACATCGCAATTCATTGGAACGATTTTCCCATTGGCAGAAAACAAAATAACGACGAGTCGAGCCACCGCAGGACTTTGTTTCACAGCAGCAATGAAATAACAGCCTCCATTCGGTTCCAGTAAACGCACAACTTGCCTGGGACAGCAGAGCTGTTTGCGATTTCCGCGCGGGAGACGAGCACGATCATGACAGCACAGACATCGGAAAAGATGGCACTTTCCCACACCACAGTTAATTGCCCGGGAAGCACACACATGTTTCTTCGGTTTTAAACAGAAATGCAGCAGGAGTCAAAACAGTATTTTAACAAGCTGCGTCGTTGGAAACGATCAGCAGAAATAGCAGCGGTGGGATTCGAACCCACGCCTCTCTCGAGACTAGAGCCTAACTCCACCGCCTTAGACCGCGCGGCCACATTACCAACCAGCCGCGCTCCCCATTTTCTTGCACTTCCAATTGTGATGCTGCATAACAACAGATGCAAAGTTATGTGAAAAGGGTTCCATGATCCCTCTCCGACTCGCACAACTGCTGGGATGTGCCCGTCTACAATATCAATTTCGCAGCAGATAATGATAGCCCATCAATCCAGATAAATGTCAATTCTAAGCTGAGTCTATCTTCTCAGACTCTTTTCGGCTACAAATGTATCTGTGAGTGCGTGAGAACGTACGATCGGTTATGATTTGGTCAAATTACCATGAGCTGCTTGACATTACTGCAATTTCGATTCTTGCTTTGCTAAATGATTTCACCCTTTGATCGAAACAGGACAACTTTCACGTTTACATGGAACATGAAACACACCGGACTACAGGGAAAATGCACAAAGCTGAGCAGGCCGTGTTCCACATCATACCGCGCAGCATCGTTTCAGTCACTGTGCCTGTTTTGCAGAATACGAGTCCCAAAGAATGTTCTCCACCCTAAAACCGGAGGTAGCATTACAATCCGAGAACGACAGATCACATTGTGAGGATGCTCTGACCTCGGAGCCGGTTCGAGATGCCACTTTCCTTGCCTTTTTGCCTTAACCGTGCAATTCGCTGCAGAGATGTTCACATCTGGATATGAGCCACATGGATACCAACTGAGTCGACGAGAAGCGACTCAATAAATTTTGCTAAATTCCACGGTGCTTATTAGAAATGCAGTTTCTGTTCACATCAATCTAAAAGACATTTTGTGAACGTAGTAACAGAAGTCAAAAGGTAATTATCTCACCCCACCCCCCTCTCCGGAAGAGGTGCTAACTGCCCTTGATTGCTTTTCGTTCTCGATGTGAAGAGCTCTCACGTCTGAGTCACCTTCACACGTCTCTGTATGCTGAGTCAATCACAAAGAAGGAATTTCACCAGAGCTGCAACTGCCTCACTTCCCCACTCGCCCTCCCCGTTTACATTTTCCTGCTCGTCAGTGATTTAAAGAAAACCAAATGGATGCGATGTCATTCTGGAGCCTCTCTGTCGATTCCTCCGTTTCAGTTCCAACGTGGCTTAGATCTCGGGGCGCACCTTAATATTAGCGACGCTATGAAAGCACAGGTGCAGAGGTTCCCCGAGAGTGTCATTTCTTTCATTGCTGTTGCTGATTGAATGAGCCACTAACGTGCGAACTGCTCAAAAACATGATTCAGGACTTCTGGTGACAACTCTCGCACGTTGAATAACGACAGACAGCTTCCAAATGATGTCTTTCATAGACGACTTTGGGGGTACATTTGACAGACCGATTAGTTCAGGAATCCGTGGTGCGCTGTGACACCAGCGCATCAGCTTCTTCCCTGTTGGAAACGGGCCGCCTGCGCAAGGAATGCCAATGCGGTACTGCTTTTCGTGGAAGGACCAGAAGGCCACTACACTCTCAAACAGAATCGCATATGATCACAACCAGGTTGGAGAAAAATTTACAATACTTTGCACAGTAATTAAATGGAGTTGCATTACATTTCACTCCGAGAGCAGATTTGTTCAAGCAAATTCGAAGGCAGTTTGCAGATGGGAAAGCAAGCAAGAAAGCTCCGTTCTTGTCCATGTTGAAGAACAACGCAGTTTCTGTCCAGTTTTGAACTGGGGACTTTTCGCGTTTTAGAAGAACGCGATGGCCACTCCACTACCGGAACCAGCCCCTGCCGCCATTCCTGCGGCTTTGTGGCATCCACCACCATTTCCCAGTCAATACTGAAAAGAGAGAAAGAAAGAACCTAATAAGAATGGGCCATAAAAAGTGAATTTCACCACTCACGGTCTCGATTAGATCACAGTCTTGACTGTCCCTTCCAGGACGGAAATGAAGGAAATGGGAGAAATTCAATAACATATGACACCGAAATTCATCGGAACGATTTTTCAATTCGCCAGAAAACCAAATTAGGGCGAGTCGAGTCACCGCAGGACTTTGTTTCACAACAGCGATGAAATAACAGTCTGCATTCGGTTCCAGTACAAGCTCAACTTGCCAGGAACGTAATGCAGCTTGAGCCCGCGATTTACCATGTGGGAGGCGAACATGATCATGACAAGATGGACACTGACCCCGTCTCCATAAAGCAAACTCCCGATCCTCCTTATTATTTCAACACGCCGCAGCCACAGAAATTGCTGTGTGGGGACTCGAGCCTAAGCTTCTTTCATAATTGAGTTCTGAAGCAGGCGCCTCCGGCTCCTTGGCTCCCATTCATCGGGCTGATTCGGTTCGAATAGTGAAATTTCCTGTGTCTGATCCGCAGGACATCCTGCAGGATTTTCAGACAGCGCCATCCTCCCTGTGACATGTACGTGCTGGATAACCTTCTGTTGTGTCATGTGTCCTGGCTTTGCCAATATCACCGTTGTTTAACTCCCTACACCCTGTTGGTCGAACTGTGATTCCAGTCAGAATCACAAATGTGGAACAAAACACCTTAGCTGTGCTGGCTCTCTTCAGAGATAAATGTGCTTCTCTTTTCGTATCATTCTCGTGCCTTCTCCCTGTAACTCTACACATTTTTGCTTTCAACATGAACATTGAATTAGTTTTTCAACAATTCGATTGAAACTGCGTCTTTGTCAATGTCAGACCCTAACTACTCCCGATGTAGAAACATTCCTCCTCATGTACATTTTTCTTCTTTTACTAACATCTTTTAAACTCTGCCGAATCGTTCTCGATCCTTTCAGGCGAAGGGAGCATTCCCCCTGCCTTATTCCATCTGTCTAATCTACTCATGTCTTGGAAAGGTTGAACAAGACCAGCTTTTGGCCTTCTGCTCTCCAAGGAGTCCTGCCCCAACTTTCCAAATGACCTTTATTGTTGATATTCCTCATATACCACACTATTCTCATCAACCTGTTCAGCGCTGTTTTCAATCATTTCACGTCCCCACTTCCTAAAGTTTCACACCCAGAACTATGCGAATATCCAGATGGTGGATTTACTCAGAGTGGGATTCTGTGGGTGAACATCCTCTAACACTTGTTTGACTTCCACCACATGTGGTACTGTGCCATGCCCACTACAATGACACTTCTGACCCCAAAACTCAAAGTTATTTCAAAGGGTGCAACTTAATGATTTACATCTTTTTATGAGACAGTTGATAGGACGACCGAGCAAAAGTGAAGTCAAACAACCAAGGCTCGATGGCAACTTGAAGTAAGACATTCTCCCATGCCAGTATTAACATAAGCTGCTCTGAAGATGATGCCCTAGACACTCTTACATTGCCAACACCAAACCAGCTGAGATTCGGTCAGGTTCAACTGCATCCCAATTTGTTCTCAGATTTTTAAGCATCAAAGTGTTTTCAGAATATCGCCTTGTCATTTTGTCTCCTTGTTCACAGAACAGTACTGTTTATCCCTTCTGCTTGGACTAAGTTGTCTCCATCGGCAGAGTATTCAGCTATTTCCCTCCACCAGCAAGCAGTGTGAGGAGAGGCAAGTGTGGTTACACTCTCAAGCTCGCTGTCATCAGCACGGCCAGTTCCATCAAGTGCTGCGAATCAGCAAGTTTGATTGGGAGCTTCCTGCAAATATCATTTATCTGAGCCAACGATAAAGATGTTGAGCTGGTGGGTAAAACACAAATGTTCTCCGGACTCTCCACCCTCAGGTAAAGTCATGTGAGGGCATTTTTGTGCAGCCTGATTGCTGTTCAAAATCCATCTTCACACAGCAATCCTGCAGAAAGGCTTTTGTAACACTAACATCGGCTTCTTTGCTGCAATCGGGAAGCAGTTAACATCTGAGCCCCAACTTTCCTAGATTAAGACAATCCGATTGAGAGCCATCCCCACGTCCCTGAGCTGCGGGCCTGCACACAGTTTAACGCAGAAGATAGGGTTAACAATGAGACTTTGTTTCACCATCAGCCACTCTGTCCCAGAGACAGGAAGAGGGACAGCATCAATGCATGGCGTCACTCACGCGCCGATAGAAGCTGTTCAGCCCATCGAATCCATAGTGACTCTCTGACGCTTGTATATCCCTGTGGTTATTCATAGTTGATGATGTATGTCCTCATAATGCGGAGCTGTCCCTGTATCACAATTCTGTCTCCACCAAATTGATCCAATTGTAATTCACAGCTTTTCATTTCACAGGAAGAACACTGCTGTGTGAAACGGCATGTGGAATAACTGCAGGGCGTCATGCACATAGAGTACTCTACAACTGATGTATCTCACCTTCACCAGTTTATTCCCAGCTCTGGCAAGAGATTTTGCGAATCAGATCAGAGCACAACGACAGAGAACAGGAAAAGATGTTCCAGAACTTCACAAGTGTGTTTCCTCATTTGTGTAAATTTCCCGTGCGTATCGGTATGAAATATTCATTTCTGATACATTGAATGAAAGGAAGCAGAAATGAAACAGCACGCAATGCGTAGAATGGAGATCTATTATAGAGAAACACTGGAGGGGGCAGCACACACACTGAAACATGGAATTGCCAACGAGTAGAGGATGTTTTCAATCCATTAATTTCATGGTTATGAGCCCAATACGCCCCACTGGGCCGCTCTGTTAGCGCTGACCACAGCAGTCTCACACAGTCTTCAGCTTTTCGTCTGGCGTGTGGCTTGTACCTCAGAGGATGATTTCAAAAGGTCTTCACTATTATTGTGTGACACACTGTAGCACAGATGTGTCCCGGCTGTGTCAATATAACCTGTGACTAACTTGCCATATTCTGTTGATTTTACTGTGATTTTACTCAGAATCACAAAATATGTCACAGTGCAAAGTGAGGCTATGCAGCCCCCAAACAATAAGGAAATGTCTATGTCGGTCGATTGATTGACTTTATTTGATTGATTGATTGTCACATGAAACTCAGTACAGTGAAAACTTTTGTCTGCGATTGGTAAATACAGATCATACTAATCAAGGACATGCAGATCACAGGATAAGTAAAACAAAATTTTGGACAGATTAAGGCTTTCAGGTTCCTCCGCACAGGACGCGCACTCGGCAAAATCCACATTAACAGGATCAGCATCATTTGAAGTTTGGGAATCCATTTCTCAGTCTGGTAACGACCTCCAAGAAGTTGCTGTTGTGTGTCTTTAAGCTTCGGTGCCTTGTTCTGAACTCGAGCTCATCAAAATTATACATTCTGAGTCAAAAATAGAACCATATGCAAAACTACAGTGCTCAAGTGTGACTTCTCACACGAACATCACCCACCCGAGGTGATATCACACCCAAGACCAACAAACCAGAACCGGAACAGAAGCATGATCCATAAATCAGGTGAGTTTCATTGTTTTAAAAATTGGGTTTTTCTGTTGTTTTGGAGGGAAGGCCGCACTGAGTTTTAATAGCAGCTCCTTGCCATTCTGACTTCCGGTTCCCCGGAGACTGTGCTAGCCACTTCCTTTGCGAGCGGGCTCCCATAATTGGCAGCTGGACGAACTCATCTTCAATTTGCAATTAGTGTTGTGCGAGAGAAACATGAACACGCTTTTCAGCCCACTATCAAACACGGGGTTGTGGAGCGCGGGAGGGGGTTAGAGGTAGTGGGAGTTATAGAAATTCTGGAAAGCTGCACAAAAGAGAGATCGCGCATGCACAGGACTTAATAATCTTTAGGGAACCTAAATAACGCCATCTGAGACAGATAGAAATGTGAAGAAGTGCAGGGAAATAGAGAATCTCTTCCAGTCATCTGTGTCTTTGTCCTTCTCGAAGTCATAGCGAGGGCTCTGCTGTCTGAATCAGCATGGGATGTTACTTCAGTGACAATCCCCCTCACTCACTCTCCCCCTCCTGACTCAGTGACAAAATCTGTTGAAACGGAACTCTGTGAGGAATTGAAAGCGATGGAATGAAAAGCCCCTTGAAAGCGGGATGTAACATTATCTGTGTTGGGATGGTTTTCCAGACTCGAGGAGAGTGCGCAGTGCTGTTTCCATGTTATTGTCGGGAGCCCTGTCGCTTAGATACACTGCACCTTTTGTACAATGGCACAAAAGCACGGACGTTTTGTGTAGAGGGGACAACGTCAACATCGTTAATGAGGCAAAATGCACAAATTAGCAAAACAACAAAGCAACCACAGAAACTGGTGTTACGTGACGGGGTAAACCCCCTCTGCTAATGGAAACCAGCAAAGCAGAAAGGATTCACCCCGTGCTGTATTCTGTTAAAATTCCAGAGACAAAGAAACAACCCAAAAATCACTACTTAAAGTTAAAAATAACAACGTTATTGCTTTTTATTGACAGAGAATAATCAACCTACAACTCCTTTCTCTCAACCTTCTGCTCTGCAATGCCTTCCCTCACTCCAATCCCAATAACTTTTACCAAAAAGTTCAAATTTAATAACTAGATCGTTGTCGAATGTTCTCTTTGTATCTTCCTCTGTAGATGTTTTTCTCCAGGTCGGTGTTGATGCTTTTTTTCTATGCAATCTATTTCTCCAGATAGACACCTCTTGGAGATTTTACTAACATCCTACATCTGTTGGTCTTTTAGCTGCTCTCTTTGCTGTTCTTTGCCGCTCTGAGTAACTCTTCAAAATGTCCGATATTTATCCCACAAATCGTCGGACCGTTTCATTGCTTTTAACATTTTAAAAATATCAAATTCAAACTTGATTGGGGCATAATTTAAACTGATTGGCCGAATTCAAATTTGATTTTTGTATCCATGTAACACAGTTCTTACTTGTGTTCATCAAATGTTATGTTGTTCTGGACTCCTTGTGCTAGCCAGACATTTCAGCACCATTAAAAGTACGTTACACCCACAACTTCATAACACCCGCATTTGCCATATTTCTCTCAACATCGCTCTCTATCAATCTCATGTGTCTGAGATTTGAACAATCTCTGGTCAATGTTAATCAAAACTGCTCTATTCTCATAACCTCGGATTTAACATGCCCCCTTACTTACGTCTAACAATATTAATTTATTTCGCACTGTGTTACTTCAGCACACGTTGAGAAGAAATAAAAATGCGAACAACAGTCACCTATGTGAGTGCGATTTGACACAATGTTGCTGGATCCAACAGATTCAGCTATAAGTGAAATAGCCTTCATCTTTCCTTTACCAGTAATGAGATTGCATAGCATTGTGTTAAGTTTTCATGAGTTGAATTAGTCCCAGCATCATTTCACGGGGCGAAATTTACTGATGAAATACACGGGGGTTGGGGGGTTCAATTTGGTTAGGAAGGATATGGTCAGAGTTCCCTTGATACAAAATCGTTAGAGACTATGGAAATGAGATTTACTGGGAGGAATAGGCACGAGAAAAGAAAAGAAGGGATTTAATGGGATGGTGGAATAGATTAAGCTTCACGCGACATAAATCAGGAATGACTGAGTTGTATCCTAATGGAGGTTTTCCAGCAGATGTGAGGTTGGTCAGGGTAAATAAGAGGGAAATTACCTGGTTCAGGTGAGTGTATAACTAGAGGTTAGAGCTTCAAAACCAGCGAGGAACGACAACGAAGTTTGCAGCAGTTACTTTTTATTCTGAGTTTTTGAAATCGGAGATTACTTTCCAGACAGAAAAATAAAATTAGAAGATGATTCCAGCATATTTGAAAGGCCAGTTGCAGACACACAAGGAGCGAATTTAACAGGGGCAGGGACTCTGGGCTGCCTGAATGGGGAGGCAAAAGTGACACACTCACGAATTGTTTAGCGTTCATCGGAAAGGAATTGCATAATATCTGCAACTGAACATGTTAAGTGTAAGAAGAGCTGGTGGTGTTGAAAGGTGTAGCAGCTGATTCGAAATGAACTACTACAAATTGTTAATGTACTGAGCTGTTTGTTTTAGCTTTACATTAAATGGAAGCTGGTTATCTCAGTCCGCTGGCTAATTGGTTTATGGTATAGAGTGAGACGAACAACATGGGATTAATTGCCGCACTCTCTCAGGTTGCCGTAAGGATCACCATCTCCACTGCTCATGCAATCTGTAATGCAATTGTGACTCTAGTGGGTAGAAATAGACCTGTCAATGTCAAGCACAATTATCTTTGCCATCTGTTGCCTTGAACATTTGGTCACAATGATCAGGAACGGGACTGAGTCCATTTAATACTCACTGATCTCCTCCCGAAAAATCCAGGGACAAGACTCGTCCTTATTCCTGTTGGAACTCTCTGTTCTGCATGGCAGCAAAACTATTTGTCATGACTTTACCAGATTCACTGACAACATTCAGTCTACCGAAAGAGATAAATCTAATTCCTTTCGAACCATTTAATGATCTGTGTGAGTTTGCAGCGAACAGGATTGTCTGAAACGAGTTTAACCATCTTTACAAGAATGTAATCCAGTGCAGTGTTAGAGATTTGAAAAAGGTCATCAAGCTAAAACATCACCTCTGTTTCTCGATCCACAGATGGTTAATTACCTGGGGAATATGTGCAGTTTTACAGTAAATAATTGATACCTTTCCCAAAGACAGAACAATCCCACAAATCAGAAACTCGAGTTTTCGAATAGATGCTGCTTTACTCGACATTATTCTTCAACTATGCTTCAGTCTGATGCTCCAATAATTCCTGATCAACGTCAGCAAAACCAGCTTTAGATAAGGATTGAAATTACAACTGAGGCATTTTAACACACTGTTCAGTGCCAAGAGCTGATCAGTTGCTCCACTGGAGCCGCCGACAGCAAGCCGACAAAGTGCCCTACTCGTACCTCTGGGACCTTCGACCCGCCTGTTCTACTTTTGCTGTGGTTCTGAAATTAAAGCTAAGGCAGAAGAGGAGGATCTGATTTGGACCTGTGACTATTCGAGCATCAGGTTCAGGACATGGGACATAGAAAAAACATTGTGCAAAATAGACTTGATTGAAAACTGGGTTTCTGTGGGTCGCTGCGTTGTTTACAGACAATGTTATATTATCGCTGTCACAGGGCTTCTCATTCGGTCGGCTTCAATTTGGCACAGAATGTGATTCAACGACACTTCACTCACCTCCTTCCGCAAGTTCTTACAGACAACATGAAACATACTGCACTCATCATCAATCTTCACCATGGCTCCATCCAAGGACATATTGCACAGTTTTCATGAATACTGAAGATAGAAGAATGTCATGCAAGAGTAAATTGATTTTCAGTTTAAATTGTAAAGTGATAAGAATCCAAAGTGAGATAGATAATGCCCGAAATTCATGGTTATTACCGTGGCCAGAACTCTAGCTAGGAAAAGAGAAGATCTGTCGCTGAATCCCCAATATCCACACGCTTGGTTGCTCCATGTGTCCAGTTGGAAACCTGTGTGAAGGAGCATGCAGCTTGACAGAGTGCCTGGGAGAATCCTCCACTGTCTGATCTAAAGCTGCAACAGGAGCTGCGGTATTCCAGCTGTGAGAGCAATGGGATAAAGGGGAGGTCCTTGCTTTTCCGTGGTGTAGGTTCACAGTGTCCTCTTCATGTTATTGTTTCAAACCCTCTGTCAGAAACAGCACAGACAGGGAGGAATAGGAGGGGGCCATTTCCCCCACTAGCACTACCCCGCCAATTGATATAATTATGGCTGACCGAACAAGTCAAAGTATTTTTCCCAGCCCATCCACATCAACCTATCGCCCAAAGGGAAAAAGACACTGAATAAACCGAAAAATTCTGTGCAACTGTGGGAGCAAAATGTGTTTAGAGACAGTGAGCTTATGCAATGGGATTCTTGGCTGATCATGTTTTAAATGATACGATTCCATCAAAACTCACCACCAAGAAGGTGAGGAGTCCTCTCTGGTCAGTAGCAGGGACGAGAACTCCAGACGAGGGGAAATGATGATGAGTCAGCAGAACAATCATTGATTCAGCTGAAATCTGAACTACACTCCGATTCTGGTGGGACTCAAACCCACAAACTTTGAATCGCAATCTTAACAATGCAGTAGAGGTCCAACACGTTTTTCATTGGACTACAGAGCTGCGCTAACCTCCATTTTACTGCACCCAAAGTTACGGTGTTCGCGTCTTTCATCTAACTTCGGTTTATCCTCGCCCTACTTTCCAGTACCCGGGCCTTATCCGTGCATGCTCTAGCTCCTCAAGTGTTCAGCTAAATACTCCTGAAGTGTTTTGATGACTCTTAGCTTTACCACACGTTCAAACAGTGAGTTCCAAACAAACAACACTCTCAGGATGTAAACATTCTTCCTAATTCTTCTCTGAACATTCTCTCTCTAGCTTTTCATCGATATCCCTGGTTATTAACCCTTTCCATAAGAAGTTTATTACTGTCTCACATACCTAATTCCTTTCTGTGCACATTAATCAATTTCTCTCTCAGCTTTCTCCGCTCTCAGATAAAGAGGCCATGACGAGCTCATCCATCTTTGCAGTGGCGTGAGTGCAGTGCTTTAAAAGCACAGCCGGTCAGGCAGCCTCCGAAGAGCAGGAGAATCGATGCTTTGGTCATAAGCCATTCATCAGGAATGAGGATTTTGAGTCGGGGTTGAGGGAGAGGAATGGAGTTCATGGTCAGGTGATGGGAAAGTGGATGAAGGTGAGGGAGAATGTGATAGTTCAGAAGGAGGATTGATGGACGGGCCCGGAGAGCAGAGCCTATTTGGGACTGGGATAATGTGGGGGGAGGCGAAATGAGGAAGCTGTTGAAATACACATTTATCCCGAGTGTTTTCAGGGTCCTAAGTTGGAATATGAGACGTTCTTCCTCCAGGCATCGGCTCGTAATGGAATGGAGGTGACTTGTGCCCGAAACATCGATTCTCTTCTCCTCAGATGCTGTCTGACGTGCTGTGCTTTTGCAGCACTACACTCTCGACTCTGAGCTCCAGCACCTGCAGCCCTCACTTTCGCTTATCTTCGAAGAGGGAATGGCCTAGCTCAGGCACCACCTTGGTAAATCTACTCTCACCTCGCTCCTGTGGAAACACACGTTTCCTTAAGGCTGGCAAACAGAACAGAACAAAATTATCCGAAGAAAAGCAGAAATACCCGAACAAAATCAGCAGGTTTATTGCAACTAGGAGAGATTTTCGAGCCAAACGATCCGCCTTTGGAACGAATGGTGTGTGTAGGTGGGGTAGGAACGTGAAAGAAGGTGGACAGGGTCTAAAATGATGGAACTCGATGTTGGGTATTGAAGATTGTACGGTCTGTCAGCAGGAAATGACGTGCCGCTCTTCCAACTCGCGTTGTGCTATGCGGGAGCTCTGCAGCAGACCAAACTGAAATGGAGGCATGGGAACACAGTGGACTGTTGCAGTGACAGGAACCTGGAAGCTCAGGGTCTTTGCTTGCAGACAGAACGTAGGTGTACACACGTTTGTCACCCACCCTGTTTTTCTCTCCCCAATCCAGACGAGAACATATTGTGAGCAGAAAATGCAGTTTGCTGAATTGAGTGATGGGCAGATAAATCACTGAAACCTTACAATGAGGAGTGACATCATAACTGTGCAGCATTACACCTTCTGAGATTTCGTGGAATGGTGCTATATGGGAAAGTGTTGGAGGTCAAGGAGGATTGCACGAGGATGTACAGAGAGAAATTGTCCTGCATTGTGCCAGTATTCAGTTGTATGGGCTAGTGGGGAAAGGGCAGTAGAATGCATATCGTCCTGAGCCTCCTGCTATAAGCAAATACCTAATTACGGAGCAAAATTACTTAATGATTTTCATGCCAACACCGACACTAGGTACAGCTGACAGAAGTCACGTGCTTACACTGTCACTGTCAGTCTGTCTCCCCGGGAGCAGGAGTACTCCCCCACGCTGATTCAGACAGCACAGTTCTTCCTGTGACATATCCCTTCGAGAATGGAAGGACAGCTATTAATAACCTGTACTTAGCACGGAGTATCTGTATTGCTCAATAAGAATCGCGCAACTATCCTAACTCCTTTTTAATGTCACTTGACCCATAGCCTTGTATGTCTTGGCATCACAAATTCACATCTGAATACTTTGGAAAGTTATGTGGATTTTTGCCTCTTCGAGTCTTGCATACACTGTGTTCCAGATTTCAACCACCCACTGTTTGAAAACGTTTTTCCACGCATTCACTATAATCTTTCCGCCTCTGACCTTAAATCGGTGCCCCCCCCCACCCCCGCCGTGATCGAAAGCTCCATCAAAGTAAACATTTATTTCAATCTATGCTATTCATATCTCTCAGTGCTTTGTACATCTTAATCATGCCGCCCCGCCCCCCCCCCCCCCCAAATCTCCTCTGCTCTAAGAAAAACAACTCCAGCTTGTCCAATCTCTCTTCCTCAGCCCAGACAATATCCTGGCGAATCTCCCCTGCATCGTTTCCAGCGCTGTCACATCCCTGCTATAATGTGAATTGCATAACTACACACAACAGTCTCGCTAGAGCTGAATGAACAAGTAAAATAAATGATGCGAAAATCCATGGAAACTGATGTTTTTGTGAATAAAGTTTCTTTTCCTCAATGCTGTCCTGTGCCCTTTTCCTGAGCCTGATGTTTCAATAATCGCTGATCCATGTCTGTAAAAGCTGCGACATGAGGATTGATCTCACAACCGCGGTATCAAAATGGATCAATTGGTTTGAAGGTCCCGATGGTGAAACTTGGGCATGGTCACACAGCAACAGTGAGCGCAGCAGCACAGACTGAAGGAGGTGAATGTGAAAGTGATTGTAAGGGAAATGGGAGGGGGAACTTAAAGGAGTTAAGTGATTGCGGGAGGGAGGGAATTCTCCGAGAATGGGTGAGTCTCATTCCTGATATATGACTCGCAGAGATGTGAGAGAGAGAGGGGTTTGATGGGAAAAATCATAATCCCTGAGAATGCTTTCATGTAAAATCAACTAATTCCTTTCTGTGTTTATTCAGCATGAGTCACAAGGAGTAAAATGCAGTGGCTCGGATTCGAACGAAATTCCTGCGGCCACAATGCAGAATATTTTAACATTCAAACCATCACTGAGTCATGCAGAGACACGCGTTTAAAAACAGCAATAATTACAGTGACAGAGGAGATGTTCGGAAGAGTAGCAGATGGACAACAGGAATATTAGGTGCGCAATAGCAGATATGTGGCAATTCAGAATTAGCTGAATCTTTAAATTCGATATTCCCAGACGCTGTGGTGGTTCCATCGAGGACTGCATGTTGAAGACTGAGTTTGATAGCTTTCTAGAAAACAAAAGGTTCAGGGCATAGGGCGGGATATTGGTGTAATTTATGTTTCAATAACAATGTGTTATTAACATTGTGTTAATAACAGTTTCTTCACCAACTTCCCCACACAAGGAAGCACCCATTGTTGCAGTCAGTCACATAACCCTAGTCCCTAGAACCGGAATCAGGCAAACTTCGTGGCGCAGCCGCGAATACCAAACCTGAAGTGAGAGTGGAAATGAGCATGTGAAGCTATTCTGTGGCACCGGTGACATGATTGGTAAAGGCGCCTTCATGGAGTCATAGAGTCATAGAGATATACAGTATGGAAGCAGACTATTTGGTCCATGCCGACCAGATATCCCAACCCAATCTAGTCCCACCTGTCACCCGGCCCATATCCCTTCAAACCCTTCGTATTCATCTCCCCATCCAAATGCCATTGAAATTTTGCAATTGTGCCAGCCTCCACCACTTCCTATGGCAGCTTATTCCATACATGCACCACTCTGTGTATGAAAAAGTTACCCCTGAGGTCTCTTTTATATCTTTTCCTTCTCAATCTAAATCTATGCCCTCGCATTCTGGACTCGCGACCCCAGGGAAAAGACTTTGTTGACTTATCCAAGAGCGTGAAATGCTGAGGCTGGGAGTGCTTCTGGTCAATTGGCTCAGAGGAAGCGTGCTGGAACTTCAAGTGAGAGGTCGATGTGTTAAAAGCGTTCTAAGAGATTTTCCTTAACAAAGTAGTATTTTGTTACTTTGACAGTAAGAACTGCTTTTGCTCACATCGTCCCCACATCAGTCTCTTGCTCCAGTAAACACTCCAATCCAGCGTACATTGCTTCCATTCCACACAGAAACGCGTCCTATTCTCGCTCCATCTGGGATAATCTGAATTGACAATATCATTCTTTGAATGGAGAAATGCAGCAGGGAGTTGTTAGTGCAGCGGTGATCTATTGGGCTAGTAATCTTTGGAGACTGGAACGTGGCTGCTGCTGTTCGTTAAATTCGATGAATAAAATCTGGAAAATAAACCCAATCTCAGGAACAGAGACAACAACTTTATATTGCTAAAAACTTATTCATTCGTGTCCCTTCAAAAGGGAGATCTGCCGACTGTCAACAGTCCTGTCAACATGTGACTCCAGACCCACAACAATGTGGTTCAGCCATGAATGCCCTCTGACTCAGTTCGAGGTGAATTAGAATGAACAATAAATGCTCTTCAGACCAATGATAGCCACATTCCGTGGGAGATTAAGGAAGAATAAAAATGCATGGACAACAGGCGAAGGGGGAATCGTGTTTGTGTGGACTCGAATTCAACTGATTATCAAACTAAATAGACACAAGAATACCCACAGCGCCAAGAAGTCAGGACGGCAGGAAGGGATTCAATTACGCGCTGAGGTGTAAACTCACTTACTCAGTCACAGTGCGCACAGATCATTCACCACTCCCATATGGGAGAAGTGATCCCTCAGAAGACCAACTGGCAGAGTCACCAGCAAGTTTACAAATGACAGCAGAAGTTCGATTCTGCTGTTATTGCAGCCGTTAATCCCAACCAGCAATGAAACCTGTTTGCATGCATGTTTCCAATGGAGTTCCACTGTTTTCTGATGTAGATCAGTGATTTAGACTTAGTTGTAGGAGCCATGGTTTAGAACTTTGCTGATGATGCAATAATTGATTATGGTGAAGAATGCCAGGGACTGCAGGGATGTATCAATCAGGTAGAAAGGTAAAATACTGAATAGATTTGAATCCAGATCAATGAAAGTTAATGAATTTTGGGAGAAGAAACCTTAACAGTGAGTATTCTGTGTGGTGTAGACGGACAAAGAGATCATGGAGTGGGAATTCACGATCGCTAAAGTTCAATGGACAGGGGAATCATTTGGACGGAAGTACGTTCTGCAGATTTTGGGAATCAGAATCAATATTAGAGTGGTGCTGAAGAAGCACAGCAGGTCAGGCAGCATCCGAGTTGCAGAAAAAAATGACGTTTCGGTCAAAAGCCCTTCATCAGGAATAAAGCTGCGAGCCTCGAGGGTGCAGAGATAAACGGGAGGACTGGGTCTGGGAAGAATTTAGCTGAGAGTGCAATAGGTGGATAGAGATGGGGTTAAAGGTGATAGGTCGGAGGAGAGGGTGGAGCGGATAGGTGGGGAGTAAGATAGACAGATGGGACAGGTCAATAGGATGGTGCCAATCCAGAAGGTTGGAACTCGGATAAGGTGGGCGTGGAGAGATAAGGAAGCTGGTGAAGACCACATTGATGCCCTGGGGTTGAACATCCCAAGGTGGAAGATGAGGCGTCAGGTGTTGACGGAATGGCGGTGGAGGAAGCGCAGGAACTGCATGTCCATGGGAGAGTGGGGGAGGGGGGGGGAGGGGAGGGAGGGAGTTGATGCGTTTGGTCATGGGGAGTTGAGGTTGAATGTTGCAGGTGTACTGGAAATGTTCGCTGAAGTGCTCTGCGAGAAGGTGTCTGTTGGCCCCAATGTAGAGGAGACCAACCGATGCAATAAATGACATGTGTAGCAGTGCAGATTCACATTTGATGGATGTGGAAGGATCTATTGGAGCCTTGGAAGGATGTGATGGGGAAGATGTGGGTGCAGGTTTTGCAATTCCTGTGGTGGCAAGGGAAGGTGCCGGGAGGGGAGGGTGGGTCATTGGAGGGCGTGGACTTGACTAGGTAGTCGTGCAGGAAACAGTCTTAGTGAAAAGTGGATAGGGGTGGCGAGGGAAATAGATCCCTCAAGTTCAGTGTTCCTGACACTTTTTACAAACCCACTGACTCCCACAGCTGTCTGGATTATACCTCCTCCCACCCCGTCTCTTGCACAAATGTGATCCTATATTCCCAATTCTTCCACCTCCATCGCATCTGCTCCCAAAGGAGAAGCACAGCGTTTCAGGCAGCATCCGAGGAGCAGTAAAATCGACGTTTTGGGCTAAAGCCCTTCGTCAGGAATACAGACAGAGAGCCTGAAGGCTGGAGAGATAAATGAGAGGAGGTTTGGGGTGGGGAGAAAGTAGCATAGAGTACAATAGGTGAGTGGGAGAGGTGATGAAGGTGATGGGTCAGGGAGGAAGGTGGAGTGGATCGGTGGAAAGGAAGATAGGCAGGTAAGACAAGTCATGGGGACATTGCTGAGCTGGAAGTTTGGAGCTGGGGTGAGGCGGGGGAACGGTAAATGAGTAATCTGGTCAAGTCTACATTGATGCCCTGGGGTTGCAGTGTTCTGAGGCAGAAGATGAGGTGTTCTTCCTCCAGGCGTCGGTTGTGAGGGAGTGGTGGTGTAGGAAGCCGAGGAGCTCCATGCCCTCAGCTCAGTTAGAAGGTGAGTTGAACTGTTGGGCCATAAAGCGCTCTGCTAGGAGGCGTCCTGTCTCCCTAATGTAGAGTAGACCGCATCAGGAGCAACGGATGCAATAAATTATATTGGTGGATGTGCAGGTAAAACTTTGATGCCTGTGGATGGCTCCTTTGGGGCCATGGATGGAGGCGAGGGAGAAGGTGTGGATGCAGATTTTGCAATTATTGCGGTGGCAGGGGAAGGTGCCAGGACGGGAGGATGGTTTGTTGGGGGGCGTGGACCTGACCAGATAGTCACGGAGGGAACGGTCTTTGTGGAAGGCGAAATGGGATAGGGAGGGAAATATATCCCTGGTGGTGGGGTCCGTTTGGAGGTGGTGGATGATTTTGTTTCTGCGAAGGTTGGTAGGGTGGAAGGTGAGCACCATGGCGGTTCTGTCCTTGTTATTGTTGGAGGGGTTGGGTCTGAGGGCGGAGGTTCAGGATGTGGACAAGATGCATTGGAGGGCATCTTTAACCACATGCGAAGGGAAATTGCGGTCTCTAAAGAAGGAGACCATCTGGTGTGTTCTGTACTCTATGCTACTTTCTCTCCACCACCACCCTACTCTCATTTATCTCTCCACCCTTCAGGTTCTCTGCCTGTATTCCTGATGAAGGGCGTTTGCCCGAAACTTCGATTTTTCTGCTCCTCGGATTCTGCCGGAACTGTTGTGCTTTTCCAGCACCACTCTAATCTAAACTCTGCTTTCCAGCATCTGCAATCATTGTTTTTACCCTCTGCTCCCAAAGTACAAGTTCCACCACAGAACATACCAGATGGCCTCCTTCTTTAAAGACCGGAACTTCCCAATCTATGTGGTTGAAGATGCCCTCCAACGCACCTCATCCATGTTCCGTACTCCACCCATGAACCCCAAACCTCCAACCACAACAAGACAGAACCCCCAGGTCCTCATCTTCTATCCCACCAACCTCTGCATAAATCACATCATCCGCTGACAGTTTCGCCAACTCAAAACGGATCCCATCACCAGGGATATGTTCTCCTCCCCAGCCCTATCCACTTTCCACCAAGACCATTCGCTCTGTGACAACCTAGTCAAGTCCACGCCCTCCAATGTCCAACCCTTCCCTCCCGGCACCTTCCTCTGCCACCGCAGGAATTGCAAAACCTGCGCCCACATCTACCTTTTCATCTCTGTCCAAGGCTCCAATGGAGGCTTACAAATCCATCAAAGTTTCACCTGCACTTCCACACATGTCATTTCTTGTGTCCGTTGCTCCCGATGCGGTCTACTCTAAATTGGGGAGACCGGATGTCTTCTCAGAGAGCACTTCAGAGATTATCACCAGGACACCCACAAGAATCAATCCCAGTGCCCTCATGGCCAAACATTTCAACTTCGCCTCCCACTCTCCCGAGCACATGCAGATCTTGGGCCTCCTCCATTGGGCCTCCTCATCTTCCGCCTAGTGACCCTTTAAACCCAGGGCATCAATTGGGACTTCACCAGTTTCCTCATTTCCCTTCCCCCGACCTTACCCCAATTCCCAACCTCCATGCTCATCACCGTCCTCCTGACCTGTCACACCTGTGCATCTTCATTTCCACTTTTTCACTCCACCTTCTTCCCTGAAATATCATGTTCACCCTCCACCTCTATCCACTTACTGCACTCGCAGCTACCTTCTCCCCAGCCCCGCCCCACTCCCATTTATCTCTCCAACCAATATGCTCCCAGTCCCATTCCTGATGAAGGGCTTTTGCCTGAAATGTTCATTATTTGTGCTCATTAGATGCTGCCGGACCTGCTGTGCTTCTCCAACACCACTCTAATCTTGAGGGGAATCAGTTGATTGGGAGCGTTTTCGGATATTTTCTATTGTTGACCACTTTAGCAACTACCAGTTTAGGGAACAGCTAAAGGCTGAGCACAAGTCAAGTCACCACATAAACAATTTGTTTTTAATTGTAAGATAAAATATGGAAGGCTGAAGTATGCAACTTTGCCCATCAATACTGTTTCACCAATGAGTTTATCACTGATTCCTTTCCAGATCAGAGTGCTATGGGCCTTGGAGGGGAACTTGAAAATGGTGGTGTTTCGTTGCAACCTCCAATCTTGTCCTTTTGGTCAGTACAGCTATTGAGCTTTGAAGGTTCTGTCAAATACGCCCATATGACTTACCCCAGTGCATCCAGTAGTTGGTGCACTCTGTTGCAATTGTGCCTAAGCGGTGAAGAGAATGAATATTGCAGGTATTGACGAGGGTACAATCAAGTGACTGCATTGTCGTGGACCGTGTCCAGTTCCTTAAGTGTTACTGAAGTTACACCTATCGAGGCAAATGGAGAGAGTTATGTTCCACGTCTCATTTGTGCCTTGCAAACGATTTAAGATTCACGGAGACACAAGCTGAGTTTATAATCAAAAAATGTCTACCAAAGGACATGTTTTTGTTGTCCAATTGTTTATATAGCCAGTTTCTATCTGTTTATTTTTCTAAATACTAGCTCTGTGGACTATTACACTGGATAATTTGGTTACAGTAAAGCCATTGAATGTCAGTGGGATATGATTAGATCCTCATTTGTCAGAGTTATCATTATTCTATTTCGTCCTTGTGTGGACCAATCTGATTCCAGTCGCTGTCTGATTTCAAGTTTCAATTCCCGTCTGTGCTTGAAATTTCAATGGTTTCTTTGCATAAATGTCTCCACGTGCCGTAGTAATATGTAAGGACGCTGCAGGGGACAGCAGAGATTAATGAACATGTTGTCAACAGAGGAGAAAATGGAGCTTCGTGGGATAATTGGTTAGGCTGGGATTATTCTCCTTGAAACAAAGGACGCTGAGTGCATCTCTATAATCACGTAATAACATTTATACACGTTCAATATTCATGGGAACTTGACAGGGTAGTTACTGGCAGGTGGTTTACTCTGGTATGAGGGGAGCACCAGAGGACATAAACTCAGAATTAGGTATTGCCAATTTAATTCAGAAATGGGGAGTAATTTCTTTGCTCAGGGGCCAGTGAATCCGTGGAACTTCTTACCAAAACTGTTGTTGAGGCTGAGTTGCTGTGTATTCACACAGCAAAAGGTTGTGAAAGAATGAAAGTTTCGTTTCATTGGAAAAGTTTTCTGTGGTTCCAATTCCAATTGACTGTTTGAAATACTGATCAGAAAGTTGTGTGGAATGTTACATTAAAATTCACAATCCCACTGGATAAACTATTGCATCCAATCTCTCCTTATTTGTTTCACTTTCATTCGAAGTAAATTCATAGAAAGTCAAGATGGAATGAAAGGAGGAAAGAAACGTTTGCACTCCTTTTCATTATCCCAATTTAACTTACAACAGAATCAAATTGCATTATTTCGACTTTGATGAGGTATCAATTTATCACAAACCTCCAATGCAATGAAGGACAAGAGCAAGATTCTCCATCCAGTGTATCCTAAAGATGCGATGTACAAAGGGAAACCACAGCTGCGTTTGATAGAAGTAACAGCCAGAGTAGGATTCAAATCCACACATGCACAGTGAAAGAGCAACCTGACGCGTTAAACTCTGGGCCACTTAAGTCCATGGAAAAGGGGCTCACATATAACCACATCAAGATTACATATGGTGCACCTCGGGGAGAAGAAATTCCCTGAGCAGAATCGAATTCACACCATTATGTTTCTTCTTTCAGCGGAATAATAATATCAGCAAAATCCAAGGAATTGACCTCGTCCTTGGAAGGAATACCCTATCCTTGATTTATTCCGAGTCGGTACTGTCTCAGAATGAACCAGCAAACATGTAATTCCCGTCACATTCATACATTTAGTCTTGACGCATAATTTCTTCAGACAGTTTCTCTCTCACGTGAAGAAGTATATACAGAGAGAGAAGTGAAGGTGATGTTTTGGATCGATGGACTTTCTCAAATGGATGAACCTGAAGTGGATAAAATTCCCGGAAATGCGGTGTTGTTCGTTTCATTTTATTAATTTTGCTGCAACTTCACTTTGTTCACTGGAATGATCGGAAGTGAATTGCATTTACATGATTGAAATGTTTAATGTTGTATTGAATTTTGCTCCGAATTCATTCCAGCTTAAAGAAAATACTGATGAGAAAACAGAAGGTTAAATTACAAAACAAGATGCCAGTTTTGATGCTCAGTTACGTTGGCAGATTTCAGTGGGTATCAAATGAACCCAACATCATGGCGATTGTCGTCCCACCTTTAAACCATGGGATTAAAGCACGAAATCGATCTCTAAGAGACGGGTCACTTCCTATTCATTATGGAATTTCTTTCCTTGACAATATACAAAATCTGCTCAGTTCCATTTGTAATGCTTCATGTGAAATATTAATAGAAATCTTTCAATACTCTGAGGTTTTTTTTTGCTGAATCTCAGCTGCATACGTTTGCGATATTTCTTTATATCTGAAGTCGTCCAAATTAGACATTGTTTCCTCGCACCTTCCACGCCCCCCCACATCCCACTTTTACACGTTTGCCCAGCCACAGGTTGTCTCTCTCCTGGAAAAACTCACTGCTTATGTGTCTCTAAATGTGCCTTTCCAAATATTTTGGAAACGGATTCTCTGAGTGACAGAAATTCTGCTCCCATCATTTCTTTGTCCTACATCGATGGTTTTGAAAGCCTGACGTTCAGAAATATACGAACTTGAAATAGTGAATTTACCACCTATTTACTCTCTCCAAACCTCACATACCCTGGAAAACTTCCATTCGGTTTTCCTTGGTTCAGTTTCAAGTTTTCCAAAACACAAATAACTAAAATGCCATCCCCACTAAACGCCGTCAGCATCATCTCTAATGCCTTAGCTCCCCAGTAAAAGCTGGCAGTGTCTTCTCTGATAGAATCACAGATTCTCTACAAGGCAGAAAGTACAATTCAGCCAATCGAGTCTGTAGGGACACTCTGAACAGCATCTCAACCAGACCTAGCTCCCCTTTCTATCACTGCAGGCCTCTGGGTTGTGATTTTAAATAAACCTGCTGCAATAAAACCTGGCATCGTGTGACTGCTGCCATTATCACTGCGTTACCCATGGCTAATTCACTTAACTTACTGAATTCATTCCCTGGACTCATCAGCGCAATTTAGCATTGCTAATCCACCTAACCTATAGACTTAACAGCAGTGCGACCCACTGAGCAAATGTACCATCACATTGAACACTATCTGTATCATGTGTAATGGCTTTACACACTGGTAATTCCGCCTAGTGAAAGCAAGCTCCCCCCGTCAATTCGAATTCAATGCATTCAAACGCGGTTCGACGCTGTACATCCTCATTAGTGCTGCCGGAAATATTTCTGCACTCGGATCTGAGTGAGTTTACTCTTTTTTCTTACTCAGATTCCTGCTTTATGTAAACACATCAGTCAGGAACAACTCTATATAATGGTTTTCATTGCAACACAAACACAATGTGCAGTTTACAGAAATTACGTGCTTGCACTTTCTCTGACGCTCTCTGCCCCAGGAGCTGCAGTCCTTCCCCAGCTGATTCAGACAGCACTGTCCTTCCTGTAACATATCCAATCGAGAATGGAAAGCCAAGCATTAATAACCTTCACTGGGGAACAGAGCCCAGTTTTAAAACTTTCACGATGCCCCCAGCGGAGAATTTAGCCCTGTCAATGTGACAGGCTGGGACACTAACCACGATACTGTGGAGGACAAAAACATCGAAGGAAGCCCTTCAGCCTGTTGTGGCTGCACTTGTCCAACACAACTGCTTAACGACCTGAATCAAGTTTTTCATTGTTTAGCCTATAATCTTATATGTTTTGGCATCACAAATTAACATCTCAATTTTTTTCAGGTTGGAAGGGTTTCCACCTCTCTGACCCTATCCGCACATCTACTCAAAACGTTCTGCCTTTTCCCGAAATCTCTTGGCCCCAGTGTTCGATCCCTCCATCAATAACAAACGCTTTTTTCAGTCTATCTTATCCATATCCCTCATTATTTTGTACATCTCAGTCATATCTTCACCAATCTCCTCTGCTCGGCGACAAACAACCCCAGTCTGTCCAATCTCTCCTCATAACTGAAACTCTTCAGCCCAGACAATATCCCAGTGAATCTCTCCTGCAATGTTCCCAGTGCGATCACATCATTGCTATACTGTGAATTGCAGAACTGCACACAGTAATCTAGCTAGAGCCGAATTAACTTTTTTTATCTATTCTGTTACAGTATGAGGGCTTTGCACAGCGGGCAGTTGACACTCAACCGTATTGCAGTGAGTCTGGAGTCACATTGAGGCCCGACCAGGTAGGAATGGCAGGTTCCTTCCTCAAAGGACGTCAGTGAACCCGATGGTTTTGTTTTTTCAACAGTTGACCATGGATGGAAAGGTGTTATGAGATTCGGAATTCCAGATATTTATTGAATATCAATTCTAACACCTGGCATGGTTGGAGTCAAACCCGGGACCCTGGTTCGTTTGCTTATTGTCTGAATTAACAGTCCAGTGGTAATAGTGCTCAGCCATTGCAGAAAACCCGTGAAACTAACCTTTCTCAATGAAGTCACTTTTCCTCGATATTGTCCTGTGTCATTTTCCTGAGCTTGACTCCCAATAATCGAAAGTCTATATCAGTAAAAGCTGCTACCTGAGGATTGGCCTCACAACAGCGGTAAGCAAATGAAGCAACTGGTCTGCAGGTCCCGATGGTGGGGTTGGGGCATGTTCACCCAGCAACAGTGACCGCAGCAGCACAGAGTGAACAGTATCAATGTGAGAGTCTGTGTAAGATTCTGCAGTGCCTTAATGAAATAGCAAATGACTCCACAACCACATGATGAACGACCAGCGCTCCGAAAACTAGTGCTCAGTTAAACCTGTTAGACTCTAACCTGGTGTTGTGTGATTTTTAACTTTGTACACCATAGTCGAACACTGGCATCTCTAAATTAATGAAATGGGGGTGTGGGACGGAAAGTTCGGTTAGTGATCGAAGGAGGGAGAGAAATCTCTGAGAACGGGTGGATTTGAATTCGGACACATGAAACACAGAGATGTGAGCGAGCAGAATTTGAAGGGAAAAGATAATCACCTTTGGAGAAAATTACCATGTGAAAACCACTGATTCCGTTGTGTTTCACAAAAACTGGGGCAGAGAGAGCAATTACTGTCATGACTCGGATTCGAACCGAAGTTGCTGCGGCCACAACGCAGAGTACTAACCACTATACGATCACGGCACTCCACAGACGCACACCCTGACAACGCGCAATAAGTACTGTATCATAGGAAATGTTAGGCAGCGCAACAAATGCACAATATCAGTGCTAAGCGAACAGTGGCAGACACGTGGGAACTCAGAATGGGCTGACCGTTTCATGTCGGTTCCCCCAGTGGCTGTGGTGATTCCATTATTTATATACTGTAGGCTGAGATAAATAGATTTCTCGAAAACAGCAAAAACTCCGGGGACAGTGCAGGTGTTGTTGAAATGTATGCTTCAATAGTAATGCAGTTTAACATCGGCTACTTCACCAGTTTCCCCCCACAAGGCAGTAACCACTGCTGCCACATAGTCCCAATTCCCAGCCCCAGAATCTGAGGAATGGCGTAGCGCAGTCGCGAAGATCCAACTGGAAGTCGGGATGGGAATGAGGTCGCAGAGATACTCGAAAGCTCCAGTGACACAACCGGTGAATGCAGGGCATTTCTATGACGGTTTCGAGGCGCAAGTAATTCCGAGGTTGGGAGTGCTTCTGGCCAAAGGCGGGACACAAGGGAATTTTTTTTCCCGTTTATAGCAATCTACAGAGCAGCTTGCTGAGAGAGCTGAGTGCCACAACTGGAGCGTGGGCGGCTGGTTTGAAGTTTGAACTTGCTTCACTATCACCAACTTGCCTGGAATGAAATTCCTTTACCATTTTCATTTCCAATTGTTTAATATCTCCCTGCAGTCTGCGGCTTTCTTCCTCATGGTTAATTGCATGACTAACTGTTGTATGATCTGCACACTGCTAAATCACGGCCACTGCAAGTAAATATGAATCATTGATCTATATGAGAAAACAGTGGAACTCACTGCAGGCATGCTTTGTCGGTTTGCAGGCGACGGCAGAATTGTAGATAGTGAGGAAGATTATCGAAGTTTCAAAAGGATCTTCATCCAATGAGTCGTTGGACTGAAAAATGTAACATGGAGTTCAATCTGGATAAATGGAAAGTATTTCATTTTGGTACAACAACACGTTGCGTAGTTTTGGAGAACACGGAAGCTCGGGGTGCAGGTGCATAATTCCTTGTAGTTTTCATCACCTGCAGATAAGGTGGTTCAAAGGCATTTAACATACTTCCCTTCATTGTTCAGTCCTTCGTGTATAGGAGTCTGGACGTTATATTAAAGCTTTGCAGGACATTGATGAGGCCTCTTCTTGAATATTATGTCCAGTTCCGGTCGCCCAGTTGTAGGAATGATATTATTCAGCTGGAGTAGGTTCAAAAAAGTATGCACGCATGTTGCTGTGTATGGACGGTTTGAGTTATAATGAAAGGCTGGATAGGCTGAGACTATTTTCAGCTTCGAGATCTGGGTGCTGGAAAACCACAACAGGTAAGGCAACATCCCAGGAGCAGGATAATAATTTTTTTGCGCAAGTGTTCTTCATCAGGCTCTTCCCCGAAATGTCGATTCTCCCGCTCCTCAAATGCTGCATGACCTGTTGTGCATCCCAGCACAAAACTCTGGATTCTGATCTCTCATCTCAGTTCTCACTGTCTCCTAGTTGAGACTGTTTTCACTCTCGGTTAGGGGTTTGAACGGCGACCTGACAGAATTTGGGAGAAGATTTGTAGCTCGGATGCTCGTTGTTGTGGTTCTGTTTGCCGACCTGGAAATTTTTGTTGCAAATGTTTCGTCCCCTGTCTAGGTGACATCCTCAGTGCTTGGGAGCCCCCTGTGAAGCGCTTCTGTGGTGTTTCCTCCGGCATTTATAATGGCCTGTCCTTGCCGCTTCCGGTTGTCAGTCCGGCACAATGCAGCACACCAAAACTGCAAAAAGAGGAAGAGGAACACATGTACAAGGTATTCGCCAAAAACGGATATCCTCGCAATTTCATCAACAGATGCCTAAGGGAAAGACAACGGAACGAGGACATGCCGCAACCCAAAGGACTAGCCACATTACCATACATCAAGAACATCTCTGAACTGACAGCCAGACTACTGCGACCACTAGGACTTATAACAGCACACAAACCAACAGCCACCCTCAGACAACAACTCACCAGAACGAAGGACCCGATACCCAGCATGAGCAAAACTAATGTAGTGTACAAAATCCCATGCAAGGACTGCACAAAACACTATACAGGACAAACAGGAAGACGAAACGACACGACCAGCTATCCTTAGTAGCCACACACGCAGACGACAAGCAACATGAATTCGACTGGGACAACACTACCATTATCGGGCAAGCCAAACAAAGAACAGCCAGGGAATTCCTAGAAGCATGGCACTCATCCACAAACTCCATGAACAAACACATCGACCTGGACCCAATATACCGGCCACGACAGAGGACAGCTGAAGCTGACAACCGGAAGCGGCAGGGACAGGCCACTATAAATGCCTGAGGAAACACCACAAAAGCGATTCACAGGAGGCTCCCAAGCACTGAGGATGTCACCTAGACAGGGGACGAAACGTTTGCAACAAAAATTTCCAGCTCGGCGAACAGAACCACAGCAACCTGATAGAAGTTTATGAATTATTGAGAGGCAAGTTAGAGTTAACGATAGCTGCCTTTTCTCAGGATGGGGATTTCAAGGTGAGGGGACATATGTTTAAGATGAAAAGACAGAGTTTTTTTTAAAAAAAGTCATGTGAGGCTTTTTTTAAGGAAGGTATTTTACGTGTGCAATTAACTTGCTGAGGAAGTGATGGATGAGGGTATGTTTGCAACATTTAATGGACAATTGATTCCAAATATGAATGGGAAAGTGGGATTTTTAAAATAAATTTATTCATGCCTAGTACATCAGTTATTTCCCATGGAACATTTAAGAGTCAACCGCGGTATTATCCATCTGGAGTCGCCTGTGGGAAAGAGCAGCTGAATATGGCAATTTGCTTCCCGAACTGGCATGAGTGAATCAGATGGGATTTTCCATACAACTGATTGAGGTCATCACGAGATTCTTCAATTCCAGGTGCTTATTGAATTCAAACTCCACCATCTGTCATGCCAGGACCTTAACTCTTTGTCCTCAAAATATTACCTGTTTTTTTGGATTAACAACACAGTAATAAAACTACAAGGGCATTATAACCACTCAACGGGTACAGGAGGAGGCAGATGGGAGTAGATTAGTTTGGCAGTATGTTCAGCATGGATTGGTTACACTGACGGGCCTGTATGCCTTCATGCTGTATGACTCTATGATTGACGCTATGGAGCAAATATCTGGTTGGGATTAACAACAGCGTTGACAGCATAATCGAACACCTGATGGGATATGTAATCCTGCTGGAGTCTCGGAGGTTGTTTTGATCAGTCATCCCTTTCCACACAAGGACTGGTGAACGGCCTCTCCCCAGTGTTACTGATTAAATGAGTTTCCATTTCTGTGGATAATTGAATCCCTTCCAGCAGTTCCCACATTGCCCTGCTTTCTCTGTGGTATCAGTGTCCTTTTATCTACACAGGGTGAACGATCCTTTCAAATTGTGTCCACACAGATACAAATCCCGTTTTCCATGTTGTTAATGTGTTTTCATTCTTCCTTATTCACCCACATGGTGTGAGTATCACTGGTCAGTACAACATTTATTTTTCGCCCCTCGTTCGTTGCTGTCTGGCTACACCACAAACCTGGGTGCGATCCCAGCCTCGGGTGTCTGTCTGTGGGCAGTCTGCACATTCTCTGTGTGTTTGCGTTTTTATTTCTCCCTCAGACCAAAGGTGTGCCTGTTACAGGGATCAACAATGGGAAATGCTGGCTTATGGGGCAGGGAATACCCTGGGCTCTGGTGGGATGCGCTTCCGATGTACCGTGTGAACTGGAAGGGCCGACAAGCCTGCTTCCCCACATGATGGGGATTCCTGAATTAAGGGTCAGCTCATGTTTTTCTTCTGGTCCTGGAGTCTCTCGTAGGCCGGACTGGGTGAAGATGGTTGAATCCACTGCATAAGGGACATGAATGAATGAGATTGCAGGAAATTTAAATCATGATCTCAGTTCCTGAGGTCAGGCTTGCATTTCAGGTTTTATTCGTCGAATGTAAACATCACCTTTTCCGTGTTCCAGTCGCCAAGGATGACTAGTTTAAAATATCACCCCAACACCACCTTCTCCAGGTTGAAGCCTTGACTGTGTGGAAGAAACTGATACTGAGCAGATGCGAGCAAATGTAACTGCCACCGCCAGTGTTGGAAACACAGATCCAAATAGCAAAATCATCTTTTAAACCCACCACTGCAAAGTTAAGGGCTCATCACGCTCCACTTGTGCCACTCAGCTGTCTTAGAAAGATGCACTGGAAATCGCTATGGTAGTATAAACGGGGACAACCATTCCCTTGAGCAGGAGCACACTCAACCGAGGAATTTCTTGCGCCTCTGTACCATCACAGAAGGACAAGACGCTCACCTATTGCATCACTGGAGCCAGAGAGTAACTCTGCGCACTCATTCCCATCCCCATTTCCAGTTGGATCTGGGCGGCTGTGCCGATGTTAAGCTAAAATGCTATTGAAGCAAACATTTCAACAATATCCTGTACTGTCTCCCGAGTCATTGATGTTTTGTCGAAATCGATCAATCTCAGTTTTCAACTTTCTCGTTCAAGGGATCTCCACAGCCTCTGAGGACATCGAACTGAAAGATTCAGCTCATTCTCAGTTCCCACATGTCTGTCACTGTTCGCTGAGTACTGATACTGTACATTTGCTGTTTTTCCGAACATTTCCTCCGCTAGTATACTTATTGCTGCTTGCAAGCATCCTGTTCTGTGGTTACTGTGATCGTGGTTGTCGGTATTTTGCATTGTGACCACAGCAACCTCGATTTGAAACCAAACACCGGCACTAAGTTTTCTCTCCGTTGTCCTTTTTGTGACATATGCTAAGAAATTAATTGTTTTCCCTTCAAATTCCGCTCTCTTACATCTCTGCGTTCCATATATCAGGATTCAAACACACCCGTTGTCGGAGATTTCTCTCCTTCCCACGATCATTAAACCTCCTTTCCGTCCCTCCTCCCATTTCTCTGGGGCAATGCTCAACCTATCACTCTCTTTCACATTCATACTGTTCTGTCTGTGCTGCGGTGACTGTTGTTGGGTGAACGTGCCCCAATACCACCATCGGGACCTTCAAACAAATCGATCCATTTGGATACCGGGGTTGTGAAATCAACCCCCATGTAGCAGCTTTTACTGACCAGAGACAATTGTAGCGTCAGGCTCATGGAAAATACCAGGGCAGTTTTGGTGAAAAGACATTTTATTGTTAAAGATCAGCTTTTATGGCTTTCTGCGTTGGTCTTGTGATAATTTCATAGGACTGATAATCCAGAGACCGAGGTAATAGTCTGGGTACTCGGGCTTGAATCCCATCATGCCATAATTGTCAAATTTGGATTCAAAAATTATCTGCAAGGAAGAATCTAATGACTACTATAGATCCATTGACAATTGTTGAAAAAAAATCTGTTTCACTGATGTCATTGCGGGATGGAATTTGCTATCCTTACATGGCCTGGGCTGCATGTGACTTCAGACCCATAGCCCTCTGGGCAATTAGGAATGGGTAATAAATGCTGCTTAGCTAGAATCGCCCTCATACTAATCCAGAAATTTTAAAACAAATGCTCATTAGGCTCAAGCAAGAGTGTTGTGTGCAGTTTTGCAAGTCACATTATAGCAGGGATGCGATCACACTGAGAAAATTGCAGGAGATATTTACCGGGATACTGTTTGGGTTGAAGAGTTTCAGTTGTGAAGAAAGACAGAACAGAGTGGAGTGTTTGTTGCAGTGTAAAGGAGATGTGTACAAGACATGATTGAGTTAGGGCACGGACAGGGTTGAATAAACGAGTTTCCCATTGATGGAGGGATCGATCAGCAGGGGCCAGAGACTTAAGGAGAAAGACAGAAACGTTTGAGAAGATGTGCGAAAAAGCTTTATCAGCTAGTGGGTGGTTGGAATTTGGAATACACTGTCTGCATTTTTCAGAGCGGCAGAAAGCTTCATGACCTGAATAAATATTCAGATGTGAACTTTTGATGCCAAGACATATAAGGCTGTGGGTTAACCATTCTGAAATGGGATTCAGTTCATTAGGCAGTTGGTTTTGACAAGTGTGGCCACATTTAGTTGAAGGGCCTCCTTTGACACTCTTGTCCTCGGTCGTATAATGGTTAGTGTCCCCGCCTGTCACAGGGCTCAATTTTCTGCTGGGGACAATGTAAACGTTTTAAAATTGTCGCTCCATTCCCAAGTGCGGGTATTGATACCTGTCCTTCCATTCTCGATGAGGCATACCACACGAAGGACAGTGCTGCCTGAATAAAGGTGGGGAAGGACTGCAACTCTCAGGGAGGCAGAGTGTCAGTGAACAGCCAAACACGTGACTTCTGCAAACTTCACCTTGTGACTGCGTTGGAATGAAAAGCATTTGACAGACTTGTTCCGGATTGAAGTGTTTACAAGAAGCAGGAAGCTGAGGAAGAAACAACATAAACACATTCAAGTATGAGTGCAGAAACATTTCCCGCAGCACGAATTAAATTGTAAAGGACAGAGTGGCGTTTCGATACAGTGAATTTGGGTTCATTTGTTTTGATGAGGCTATTACCAGGGTATAAAACCATTAAAAACGATTCAGCATTTGCTCAGTATGATGGAACATTGTCTCAGTAATTCGCACTGCTGTTCAGAGGGAGGGTTAGGTTGATTGGCAAAGTTAAATTGCCCTCTCGTGTCCAGGGAGTGAATTAAGTAAGTTAGGTGAATTAGCCATGTGTAACGCGGGGATAAGGTCAGCAGTCACAGGACGTCAGGTTATACTCCAACAGGTTTATTTGAAATCATAAGAGGGAGGGATTCCCCTTCTTCATGTTAAATATAAGGAAATAGGGAGGGGAGCTAAGTTTGGTTGAGATGCTCTTCAGAGAGTCAACACCGGCTAAATTGACTGAAATGCTCTTTCTGCACTGTAGAATTTAGTGATTCTATGAATTGTTAATGACGGTGTTTACTGAGGTGTAAAGCCATTAGATAAGCTGATGGGGGTGTACTGAAGATGAGATTTTATTCACTTGTCTTCTTTGAAAATTGAGAACAGTTATCCCTGATCCAAGGAAGACTTAATGGGGGTTTTCAGGTTATGAAATGTTTGGACAGAGTAAATAGGTGGGAAATTCCCTCTTTCAAGTAAGTAAACATCTAGATGTCAGGCATTCAATACCTTTGATAAACCCTTTGAAGGACAAAGCAATGATGAGAACAGACTCGCTGTCACTCCGAGAATCTGTTTTTTCAAAATATTTGGACATTTGGTGACATACAAGGAATAAATTTCACAAGGAGAGAGACAGCGTGTGACTAGGTAAAGGTGTAGGGCTGGCGTGTAGTCGGTCGGACGTTACGGGGAAACAATGTCTCAGTTGGTTGACTTTAAATGTAAAGACATTTCTTTAATGTGCGCAGCTGAATAAGATTCGGGTCCAAAACTCTGCATTTTGAAAGATTTGGCATAATATTTCACCTAAAGCATTGTAAATGGAACTGAGTGGATTTTTATTTATTGTGAAGAAGAATATGTTACATAATGAATGGGAAGTTACCAATTGCTTGGAGATCGACTTCCTGCTTTCATCACATGCGTTAAAGATGTGAGAACAAACACCATGATGTTTGGTCCATTTAATACTCAGTGAAATCTGCCAAAACAACGAGCAACGAAACTGGTGGGTTTTATTTTGCACTTTAACTCTCTGTTTTTCTAAGCAGTATTTTCCTTAAGCTGAAATAAAGTCAGAGCAAATTTGAATACAACATTAATCGTTCCAATGAGATATATCTAATTCACTTCTGATTATTACAATGAACATTGTGAGGTTTCAGCAAAATTAAAATGAAACGAACAAATCAGCATGTCTTGCGATTTAATCCAATTCAGGTTTAGCCATATGAGAAAGGCCATTGAGCGATAACATCGCCTTTATTTCCCTTACCATGGCTTCTTCACGTGAAAGAGAAAGTGACTGAAGAAATTATGTGTCAAATGTAGGTGTAAATATGACGGTAAATTTTGTCCTTTTTCATTCTGACTCAGTTATGACTCAGAATGTATCACTGACAGCTATTCATTCTGACCAGCATGGCTATTTATTGGAATTTCCTCTTATTATAATTCAAGTGAAAGCAGAAACACAATGGTGTGGATTCGATTCCGCTCTGGAACTTTCTCATCCATGACGTTCACCACATGTAACCTGATGAGGTCACATGTCATCCCTCTACAAAATGTGCTGAGGAGACCGAGAAATGATGGTGGTGAGTTATTATACCGCTGTACTTCACATTCACTGGTTCGAGTCACACTCTGTTTGTTAATTTTACACACCGCTCTGGCAGTTTTTCTTTGCACCTCACACCTCTGGTATACACTGGATCTAGAATCTCGTTCTTGCCCTTCACTGCACGTGAGACTCACAAATAATCGACACCACATTAAAGTCGAAATGAAGAGTGAGAGCAGTCATTCTATTCAATTGTAGATGAAATTGGTGGAATGAGAAGGAACGCATTTTTCTTTCCGCCCTACATTCCATCTTGTCTTTCTATGAATTTACATCGAAAGAAAGAGAAAAAAAACAAGAGGTTGGGAGCACAAGTTTATCCATTGGGGTTGTTCATGAGTATTTTAACCTAACACTTCTCACAAAGATCTATCATTATTTCAAACAACAGTCACTCGGAATTGGAACCGCAGAAAATTTCTCCAATGGAAAAAAAATTCTTTCTTTCACAAATTTCTGCTGTGTGTGAATCATACAAAAATCCATCATCCAGCGTGATCACTGACTTTCCAACTGTATAAGATCTAGCAACTTCCTTCAGCAATCGCAGCTTCTGTACACAGCCACCTGTGCTGTGCCCAGTGTCAGTTGTTGCCCCCAGGTCACAGCATATTTCTTCTTCCTGAGTTTATGAGCCTTGTTCCTGATCTGTCTGATCTGTTTAATAAACTTTTTCTGTCACTTCATCACATCCCCTCATAATTCTGAACTCATGAATAAAATAAAGCGTTAGACGAAATGTTAAACCAAATGGAAATATACTATTCAGCCCAAGGAGTCTGCTCAACCATTCAACGAACTCATGGTTGATCTGTTTTGGAGAGGCTGGTGTTGGACTGGGGTGTTCAAAGTTAAAAATTAGACAACACCTGATAGTCACCTGACTATTACCTGATGAAGGAGTGATGCTCCGAAAGCTAGTGTGCTTCCAATTAAACCTGTTGGACTATAACCTGGTATTGTGTGATTTTTAACATAGTCGATCTGATAATCTTGAATTCCTTTCAGCTCACTTAGCTCGACAAAGTTTCATCATCTTTCTGATTAACTATCTGGCACAGTTTGAAAATACCCAACCACAGAGTCTCAACAACGGGTACTGGAAAATGCCACAGATTCTTTGACCCCTGAGCAAAGAAATTACTCCTCAATTCTGAATTAAATGGGCAATATCTAATTCTGAGATTATGTCCTCTGGTGCTCTCCTCAGAGCATAGGGCAAGCCACCTGCCCGTATCTACCCTGTCAAGATCCCACGAATATTGAACGTTTATAAATGTTATTATGTGATTATAAAGTTCCCCTCATCCTCATTTGTTTCAAGGAGAATAATCCCAGCCTAACCAATCATTCCACGAAGTTCTACTGTATACAGAGTTAGCAACGTGTTAGTAAGTCTGCGCTGTCCCTTATAGCGTCCTTATATATTATTAAGACAGGTGGAGAAATTTCGGTAAGGAAACGGGTTGAAATTTCAGGCGCAGACGGGAATTGGAACTTGAAATCAGAAAGAAATTAGAATCGGATTGACCCACAGAAGGACCAAATACAGCAATGATAACTCTGAAAATGAGAATCTAATCATATTCGATTGACATTCAATGGCTTCAATGTAACTGAATTCCTCCGTGTAATCGTCCTGGGAGCTAGCATTTAGGAGAAATGGAACCTGACGGCCCGTATAAAGAAGTTGACGACAAAAACCTCTCCGTGAGTCGACTTTGTTTGATTATTAACTCGACTCTTGTCTCCGTGAAGCCTACATCGTCCGCAATGCACAATTTAGATGTTTAACAGAACTCTCTCCATTTGCCGCGGTGGGTGCAGCTTCAATACCACTGAAGGAACTGGGCACCCTCCACCACAATGCAGTCACTTAACTGTACATTGTTCAACACCTGAATATTTATTCCCTTAACTGCTAAGGCACAATTGCAGCAGAGTGCACCACATAGAAGATTCACTGGAGTAAGTCATCCAGGTTTTGTTGACAGAACCTTCAAAGCTCAAAAACTGTACTGACTATAAGGACAAGGTTGAAGATGCACTGAACCTCCACCATTTGCAAATTCCCTCTGAGGCACATACCAGCATTACCTGGAGAAGAATCAGTGGTAGATTCATTGAGTGGTGAAGTAGTTTGATGGGCAAAGATTTATACTTCAGCCCTCTATCTTTCAACTTTCATTTTTTTAAAAAATGTAGATTATTGCATGGACCAGACTTGTGCTCATTCCTTTAGTTGTTTCCTAAACTGGCGGTTACTAAAGATCGAATATCATCCACAGTCTGTGGTCAACAATAGAAAATATCCAAAAACCTCTCGAACAACTGATCTACCTGTGCAACAATCTTCAGGGATCTGTGAATGTCCACTCCAAGATCTCTTTGTTCATGTACACCACTCAGAATCCTCACTGTTATTGTTACAACTCCCCAAATTCACTACCACTCATTAGTCTGGATTCAATTCCATTCACCATTTTTCCTTTCCACCTGATGGATACATCCCTGCGGTCCCTGACATTATTCATCATAGTCAACTACACGACTATGTATTGTCAGTAAACTTCTAAATCATGACTCCTAATAAAAAAGTTTGAATTATTGATCTACATCAGGAAACAGTGGTACTTCACTGGGAACAAGCATCCAAACATGGTTCCTTGCTGCATGGGATGAACAACTGCCATGTTCCAATCTCCAAGGGTTGCTAGCCCAGTATCTCGCCACTACATTTGCAGATGACACAAAGATTGGTGGAGTAGCCAGAAAACATAGGGGGCTGTCAAAGAATGAAGTGGAATATAGATAGACAGAAGAGTTGAGCGGAGAAGTGGCAAATGGTGTTCCATTCAAGCAAATGTGTGGTGATGATTTGGGGAAGTCTAATTCCAGAGCCAAGTATACAGTAAACGGAACAGCCTTGGGTAAACTTTATATGAGAAGAGAGATCTGGGAGTTCAGGTCCTTTGTACCCTGCAGTTGACTGCACAGGTGGATAGAGTGGTCAAGATGGCATATGGCATACTTGCCTTCACCGGATAGGGTATTGAATATAATAGCAGACAAGTCCTGCTAAAATTGTACAAGAGTTTGTTTCGGCCGCGTTTAGAATACGCTGTACAGTTCTGGTCGCCAAATTATCAAAATTATGTGGATGTTTAGGAGAGAATGCGGAGAAGGTTTATGTAGATGCTGCCTGGTATGGAAGATGCAAGCTCTGAAGAGAGGTTGAGTAGGTTACCTCTGCTTTCATTAGAAAAAACGAGATTGAGGGGACCTGATTGAGGTCTACAATATCATGAAGAGTACAGACAGGGTGGATAGAGATAAGCTTTTTCCCAAGATGAGGGATTCAATAATGAGAGATCACACGTTCAATGAGAGAGGTGAAACGTTTAAGGGAGATAGACATGGAAAGTATTTTACACAGAGGGTGGTAGGTGCTGGAATGCGTTGCCAGCAGAGATAGTAGAGGCAGGCATGGTAGATTCTTTTCAGGTGCGCCTGGACCGATGCATGAGTAAGTGAGGAGCAGAGGGATACGGATGCTTAGAAATTGGGCGACATGTTTAGATAGTTGATTTGGATCGGCTCAGGCTCGGTGTCCAAAGGCCCTATTCCTGGGCTGCACATTTTCTGTATTCTTTGTTCTTCTTTGTTCACTGCACTACCAACTGTGGGTTACAGGTGAAGTTGTGTTACTTTTGCAGTCATAATTACTTATGCAAGGTAAATGAACTCACACCACTGTCCAATTGTTTCAACCAAGAGCTGAGTCAACAAGAATGTGAAGGAAATATACAATTGTTTTCATATTAGCTAAAATGTGCATACAAGAATGAAAGGTGTCTGCAGACAATGGTAGATGGTACAGACAAATAGATAAGGTTCTGTGAGGATGTCGGTTAAACTACAAATGCTTATACAAGCAGTAGTTATAAGCATTTGTTTCCCATTTCTGCAAAAATAAAAAACAAACCCCAATTACAAGGTCGTAAAGTTCAATATGGTTGGGGAAAGGGAGGAAATGTCACAAGTGGGGGAAATAGATCGCAGTGAAGGAGGACATACCTAACAGTTGATTACAACCAAGATGTGGTGAAAAGGCCAAGTCAAACCTGTACTTTGTTATGCCCAAGGCCGGATAAGGCAAGAGAGAAACAATAGTAATGGGTACCGGGTTTGGAGTAGTGAATCCTATGTACTTGCTAAACTCTGCGAGTTGATTTCAGGAACCGCTTGCAAGCGTGTAATAAACATACTGATTGCTTCAGATCTTGTCTCGCACTGAAATTATTGAAGTGAGTGGGCTTAGTTTCATACAATTGGGGGATCGTCCGGGATATTCTTCCATCGCCGGGGGAAGTGGCTGGCCCTGGACACTGGGAAGATGCCTCCCATTCACAATTGAGGAGCGGTTTCTTGTCCAGGTTTTGTCTGCTCCCTTGGGCGACTGGTACGAATCCCACAAGAGAGACATCTGAATCAGACAGTGAAAGAAGGTCAATAAAAAGTATAGAAAAAAAGGGGGCAGGCAACTCTGTGCACAGACCAATGTCAGAAAACTGACTTATAAGTATTAACTTAGTGGCCAGGAAAAGGGATATTTAATCGCTGAGGGACTGGTGAGGGCCCCGAGAAATGGGGGGGGGGGAGGGGGGGTAGGCAGAGTAAGTCGAACTGTCACGGCGTAAAGAAAGAAAAAGTCCCTGGTAACATTCCTCCTGAAAGTCCGTTGGGGAGGGAATGGACAAGTGACACTTGTACAAGGGAAAAAGATAAAAAGAAAATGATTAAATATTGTTTTTTGGTATGGACCAAAGAACCAATCCTTCATCCAGCTGTCTTCTGGCCAAAGTATGATTCGGATGAGGATTGGGTATGTCAATATTTACATTTTCATGTGAATAATAAACAAACTTTTAGTGAAGAAGAGGCGGACTATGCATCCTGTTGGAAGGGAAGTTTGGGAATGATGGTAGTAAAGACAAATGATTCCCCCTCTGCCCCCCCCCCCCCCCACCCCAGTCCCTGGGATCCTTTTGCCTGTTTGCACTCCCGCCCCCCGTACCATAAAATCAGATTAGGTGAAAATGGGGGAGAGGAGAGACAGACAGACAGGGACAGGGAACGGATGACCCACAAGAGGAGGACGATGGGGCGGTGGACGGGGATGGTGTCGTTCCCGACCCTCAATCCGCAACAAAAGGAAAGGGAAGATCAAGTAGATGTAGAGGAGGCCTCTGGAGTAACTAAACGAAAGCCTAAGGGGGAAAAAACAAAAACAAAAAAGGGGAAGAATATAAAGACTTATCCCCTTCGCGAGGTACCAATAGGGGACAAAGAGATTGGGTTTGTAAGTGCCCCCCTCACCAGTGGGGCGGTCAGAACATTTAAAAAGGAGATGAAGGTCCTGGTTGAGGATCCGGTAGGGCTGTCTGATCAAATTGATCAATTCTTGAGGCCCAGTCTGTATACGTGGGCTGAGTTAATGTCTATTTTGAATGTACTATTTACTGGGGAAGAAAGGGGACTTATATCCGGAGCAGCCATTAAAATATGGGACAGGGAACTTCCCAGTGGGATGGGGATACTGGACAGGGAGAGACGGAGTTTCCCCTCAGAGACACACAGTGGTAAAATCAAAACCCGGAGCATAGGGAAGAAATGATGGAATTGAAAGACCTGATTCTAAAAGGAATAAGAGAGGCAGTTCCGAAGTCGCAGAATTTGACTAAAGCCTTTGAAGTTAAAGAGGAGAAAGATGAGACACCCCCAGCTTTCTTGCAAAGATTAAGAGACTCAATGCGGAAATATTCTGGAATGAACCCTGAGGACCCAGTGGCACAGGGTCTTTTGAAAATATATTTTGTGACAAATGCATGGCCAGACACAGAGAAAGATACAGAAGATAGAAGGGAGGAGTGAAACACCATTAGATGAATTGTTAAGAGAGGCACAGAAAGTGTTTGCAAAGATAGAGGATGAGAGACAAAAACAGAAGGCAAAAATGATGGTAGCTACGATTGATGATGTAGTTAAGAAAAGAATGGAACCAATAGTGAGCAACCGGAGCAGCGGGTGGCAGCATGTAGGACAGAGAGGGAGAGGGAGAGGGAGAAGACAAGGGGGAGCATTTGATAGAGGGTTCGAGCGACAGGGGCAGAGATGGAAGTCTCCACAGGCAGAATGATGTTATTGCAGAAACTCGGGCATTTTAAGGGGGAGTGTCCTGATCTACAAAGGGTAGAAATGGCAATTCCGCTTATGAATTTTGATGTAGAATAGGGGTGTCAGGGGTTCGTGGAGCCACGAGGAACTGTTGATAAACTTGAAAGTGGGACCCTGTGGGGAAGAGGTAGTCTTCATAGAAGATACGGGGCAGCACGGTCATCACTGAATTTTAAACCAAAGACAGTAGGAATGTCAACACGGTCAATTACTGTTTCCGGGGTAAAAGGGGAAGGATTTCCTGTTCGAGTATTTGAACCTATGATGATAGAAGGTCTGAAGGATACAGTCACAGGGGAACTGTTGTATATCCCTGATATAGGAAGTAACTAACTAGGCAGAGTTTTAATTACCCTCTTAGGGCTGGAGATTTGAATTCAGGAAAAAGAATTAGTTGTACAAATGGCAATGTTGACAGAAGATGTGGAAAGAGAGATAGACCCTATTATATGGGCTAGAGAAGGGAATCGTGGAAAAATACAGATCCGTCCCCTAGAAATAAGTTTAAAAATGAAAGGGGACGTTGTTTATGAGCAACAATATCCCGTTTCCACAGAAGGTAAACGAGGACTGCAGCCAGTAATTGAGGGGCTAGAGATAGACTGTTGGAGCCATGTATGTCTCCTTATAATATCCTAATTCTACCAGTGTGAAAATCCGATGGAACGTATCGATTGGTGCAGGATTTGAGAACATTGAATCGAATAGTACAGATCAGGCACCCTGTGGTGCCAAATACGTTATTAAGCAAGATTCCTCATGACCACAAATGGTTTACTGTGATAGATTTAAAGGATGCCTTTTGGGCTTGTCCCTTGGCGGAGGGAAGTAGGCATATTTTGCCTTTGAATGGGAAGATCCCAAGACAGAACGGAAACAGCAATACCGGTGGACCGCGCTCCCCCAGGTGTTCACGCAATCCCTGAATCTATTTGTACAGATGCTAGAACAAATATTGGAGAAATTTAGCAGCCCCAAGCGGACTACCCTGTTGCAGTATGTAGACGACCTCTTAGTATCAGGAATAAGAAGAGAAAGAGTAGTAGAAGCCACTAACAAATTATTGAATTTTCTGGGCCAGCAGGGCCAGAGTATCTAAAAACCAAATACAATATGTGGAGCGAGAAGTGAAATACTTGAGACATTTAGTTAGTGAGGGAAAACGAAAGATAAGCCTGGAACGGTTAAAGGGAATAGTGGGGATTCCACTGCTCAGGACCAAACGGGAATTACGTAATTTTTTGGGTTTAACGAGATATTGCAGATTGTGGATTGATTCTTATGCTCAAAAGAGGAATAAATTATATCTCAAACTATTAGAGGAGGAACCAAAGTGTCTGAGTTGGGAAGAAGAGGAAAATGAAGTATTTAAGAATTCAAAAGTGATCTAATCCATGCCCCCATGTTAACCTTACCTTCTCGAGATAAACCTTACCATCTCTTTGCTACCGTAGATAAGGGAGCGGCTTTAGGAGTTTTAACCCAGAGGTGGGGAGGAATGAGACAGCCAGTAGCATATCTTTCGAAGCTATTTGATCCAATATCCCGGAGGTGGCCTGAGTGTGTGCAAGCCGTGGCTGCCACTGCACTGTTGGTGGAGGAAAGCAGGAAGCTTACATTTGGGGGAGTCCTAATAGTAAGCACCTCACACCAAGTGAGAACGATCCTAAACCAAAAAGCTGGGCGATGGTTGACAGACTCGCGGGTTCTGAAATATGAGGCAATATTAATACAAAAGGATGATTTAGTGTTGGTCACGGACAATTGTTTAAATCCAGCTGCCTTTCTTTCGAAAGGGGAAGGAGAATCTCCTCAGAATCCAGAGCACGACTGCCTTGACATTATAGAATACCAAACTAAGGTCCGCATGGACCTGAGAGATGTTCCGCTTCATGTAGGAGCCTGACTTTTTATAGAGGGATCATCCCGGGTGACTGAAGGGGAAAGACATAATGGGTATGCAGTCGTAGACGGGACAAACAGTAGTGTGGTGGAGGCAGGAAGGTTGCCAAATGGGTGGTCAGCTCAGACCTGCGAACTCTATGCATTGGAAAGCGCCCTTAGGGCATTAGAAAATAAAGAGGGAGCAGCATACAATGACTCTAAATATGCATTTGGTGTTGTGCACACTTTTGGAAAGATATGGCAGGAAAGAGGACTGATCAATAGCCGGGGGAAGGAATTAGCAAATGAGGAGTTGATTAAACGGGTCTTGGAGTCCCTATTACTCCCCCCCACCCCGAGAAATAGCGGTAGTGCATGTAAATGGTCATCAGAAAGGAAATGAACCAGAAATTAGGGGGAATAGATCAGCCGATGAAGTGGCTAGGGAAGCCGCCCTGAATCCACAAGGGGTGCTGATTCATTTCCTAATACCTATTGTCCCTGATCCCCGGAAGCTCCTATATTTATTGAACGAGAAGAAAAATAATTGAAAGATTTTGGGGCTGCAAAAAACAGCAGACGGGCAATGGATGTTACCTGATGGACGGGAAATGTTAAGCAAAATGATGATGGGAGAAATTATGACTGTCCTACATCAAGTCAGCCATTGGGGAGTACAAGCAACGTATCTTTTAGTTCTTAGGGAATACGGATGTAAAGGAATATATACAATTGCTAAACAAATATGTGAGGAATGTATAATATGCAGAAAGGTAAATAAGAAAGTCTTGAGAAAATAGACCCCGGGAGGAAGAGACCCAGGATTCAGACCCTTCCAGAGTATACAAGTAGATTATACTGAACTACCCAGAGTAGGAAGACTAAAATATATGCTGGTCATAGTGATCAACTATCTGGTTGGGTTGAGGGATACCCCCTAGCTACCGCCACTGCGAGTGTGGTGTCTGAAACAATATTAGAGCACATAATTCCCCGATATGGGCCAGTGAACGGTATAGAATCCGACCAAGGAACTCATTTTGCCTCTAAAGTGTTACAGGAGATAATGAAAAGGTTGGGAATTTCCTGGGAGTTCCATGCTCCATGGAACCCACCATCATCAGGAAGGGTTGAGAGAATGAACCAAACACTCAAACGACAGCTCTCTAAATTGATAATAGAAACCCAAGGAAAGATTTGGGACTATCCCCTATGAAATCATATTCGTTCCCTTACCTGGGAACGAACGGAGAATTGACAATTCCCGAAACTAAAGACTTGTGCTAAATAAATATATACTGGGCTTGTCCGCCTCTTTGTCTCTCCTCAGGAAACAGCGTTTATTGGCACAGACTCCGCCCCTTGAATTCACCGTTCATCCCATGCGGCCAGGAGATTGGGTCGTGGCAAAATCATGCACAGAGCCTAAATTGCAGCCGGACTGGGAAGGGCTGTATCAGGATCCTTTGATTACCGAAACGACAATAAGGACAGCGGAGAAAGGCTGGACTCACTACACTCGGGCCAGTGAAATCTCCAGTTGAGGAAGAAGTCTGGACAGCCGAATCAACGCAAGACGCGCTGAAACTCAGGCTAAAGAGACTTAGAGTAACTGATTATACAGTGGTGACGCAAGCGCGGGATTATTTCTGTAGGATTGTGTGTTAAGTTTTTTTGTGCTTCAGCACAATTTTTAGAATGTTGGGGATGCTTAGAGTTATGATGCTAGCTCTCTTAGTAATGGGATTTTGTCAAATATTATTTTCATATGTGTTATTAACGGTCTCTGAGTCTGATAATCCGCAAGTAATAGACCTGATGCATGTAGCTTAGTAAATTGTGGGGATGTAGATAATCAGAGACAGTACCGCAGCTCAGAGATACATCTTAAGTCCTTTGGGGATGGTACTTGGTATAATAGTCTTGTCACAATACACAGGGCCATCTTCCGATCACCTCTCGATTGTCCCGATAAAGACCGTAACCCAATATACCTAATGATAAAGAAAACCACATGGCACAAAGCAATTCTCGGGGTGGGAGTGGGGCACCTATGAGATACAATTAGATGAAACATTTGGGACAGAAATGTAAGCAAACGGGAAGGATTTCTAGGGCTGTTGTTTTCAAATTAGTGTAGGACAGGGAAAACGGGCAGAACTATTGGATATTGAGCTGAAAATGTGTTGCTGGAAAAGCGCAGCAGGTCAGGCAGCATCCAAGGAACAGGGGAATCGACGTTTCGGGCATAAGCCCTTCTTCAGAACTATTGGAGAATAAGGTACAACCTTTCACCCCTCCCGATGATCCTGAACTAGTAAAGGGTTTCCTCCCACAGTCCAAAACATGTGCAGGGTCAGGTGAATTGGCCATGCTAAATTGCCCGTAGTGTTAGGTAAAGGGTAAATGTAGGGTATGGGTGGGTTTCGCTTCGGCGGGTCGGTGTGGACTTGTTGGGCCGAAGGGCCTGTTTCCACACTGTAATGTAATCTAATCTAAACATTATAGAGATAAAGGACTTGAAACAGACTATCGAAATAGAAACTGGGTATAGGGATGCAAACGCCTGGGTTGAATGGGGAAAGTATACTGTAAACAGTCTGAACAAGAGCAATTGCTATGCATGTGCCTCCGGTAGGCCAGTGACCCAGGTGGTTCCCTTTCCGCTCGGGTGTAAGCGAGACAGGAAGGGCTTGAAATGTATAATAGCCCTGTAACAGGATAAGACTGCATGGAATGATAGGAATTGTACCTCCCTATCTCTGATGTTCGCTCCCTTGGAGAAGAAAGATTCAAAAGACCCCCGACGTTTTCAGCTGCAGTCGGAAATCACACGACGTGTGTGCATAGACGAGATACAAGTCAGTCTAGAGATTTGGGGGAGCCGAAAGTATGTTCAGAGATTAAGAATGTTACCGAAACGGAGAAGGGAGGTAACTATTCAGCACCAAAGGTTCCCCGAGCGGATCTGTGGTGGTACTGGTGGAGACAAAATATTTAGATCCACCCTACCACCGGATTGGAGAGGGTATGTGCAATTGTACAATTGGCAATTCCATTTACCTTGGCATTTGAGAAGGAAAAGATAGTAGGGAAAAAGGGAAGGGATAAGAGATCACTGTTAGGCACTTCATTCGATGACAGGATTTATCTCGATTCTGTAGGAGTCCCTAGGGGAGTACCTGATGAGTTCAAGGCTCGTAACCAGATTGCAGCAGGCTTTGAGTCAGCTCTCTTTTGGTAGGCAACAATTAATAAAAATGTACATTGGATAAATTACATTTTCTATAATCAACAGCGATTTATAAATTATACAAGAGATGCGGTTAAAGGAATATCAGAACAGCTTGATGCGACAAGTAGGATGGCATGGGAAAACAGAATGGCCTTGATATGATTTTAGCGGAAAAAGTGTGTGTGTGATGTTAGGAGGAAGCTGTTGTACCATTATTCCTAATAACACTGCACCTGATGGTTTAATTACTTGGGCCTTAAGGGGATTGACTACCTTAGCAGAGGAACTGGCTGAGAATACAGGAGTAGATACATCTCTCACGGGATGGCGTGAATCATGGTTTGGAAAATGGAAGCGGGTGGTGGTTTCCGTCCTTACTTCCCTGATAGTAGTAGCCGGGGTATTGGTAGCCATTGGCTGCTGTATCATGCCCTATATACGAGGACTCACCCAAAGACTGATTCAGACAGCCTTAGTAAAACAGATACCCCTAAAATGGAATCAGGCAGAGGAACTTTGTCGATTAAATAATGAGGGGATGAGTGAGACCAAGATGGACGAAATCTCCAGAATGATGCTTGCGAATTTTGGGGGCAATGCTAAAAAGAAAAATGCAGAAGATAAAAAATGGTAATTAAAGAAAAAGGGGGAAATTTTGGGATATAGGTAAAGTAGTGTCACTTCTGCAATCATAATTATTTATGCAAGGTTTATGCACTCACACCAGTGTATAATTGCTTCAACCAAGAGCTGAGTCAAAAAGAATGAAAACTATGTGAAGGAAATATATAATTGTTTTTGTATTAGCTAAAATGTGCATACAAGAATGAAACGTGCCTGCAAGCAATGGTAGATGTTACAGACAAGGAGATAAGGTGTTGTGAGGATGTAGGTTAAGCCAGATATGTTTGTACAAGCAGTAGTTATAAACGTCTGTTTCCCACTTTTGCAAAAACACAAAAACAAACCCCAATTAAAAGGTCATAAGGATCAATATGGTTGGGGAAAGGGAGGAAATGTCACAAGTGGGGGATTTAGATAATAGTGATGGAGGATATACCTAACAATGGACCACAGCAGGATGTGGTGAAATGACCAAGTAAAACTTGTACGTTATTATGTACAAGGCCGGATAAGGCAAGCGAGAAACAATAGTAATGGGCACCGGGTTTGGAGTATTGAGTCCTATATAAGGTATGTATTTGCTAAACTCTGTGTGCCTTATCCCAGGCACCACGCTTGCAAGCATCTAATAAACAAATTGATTGCTTCAGATCTTGTCTTGGGCTGAAATTATTGAAGTGAGTGAGCTTTGTTTCTCACAGTCTGTAATTTAAATTTACTGTGTTTTCTATTCTCTCAAGTTCTCATATTAATTGCTCCTCGTTTTCTTCATAACTTTGAGACAAATCTCAAAATTCCGGGCACAATAAAAGCGATATGAATTATAAATTAGTATCTGACAAGAGAACCAATGAACAGCTACATAGACCTCTTGAACATGCGGTTGGGCATTAAGAACAGAGGATCAGTGGTTAGCACTCGTGTCTTACAGTGTTATGCACTTGGGTTTGATTCCATCCTCGGCCACATGTTTGTGTGGAGTTTGCATGTTCTGGTTTTCTCCCACAATCCAAAAATATGCAGGTTAGGTACATTGGCCATGCTAAGCTGCACGTTCTGTTCAGGGATGTGTAGGTAATGTGCATTAGTCAGGGGTAAATGTCCAGTAATCTGAGAGCAGAATGGTGCTGAGTGGATTATTCTTTGGAACGTCAGTGTAGACTTGTTGGGCCAAATGGCCTGTTTCCACACAGTAGGGATTCCATAAACGTAGAATTGTGTTTCGCTAAACATAACTGACAATTTTTTTTAATGTTGCATTTAAAACTTATCTTTAACTGTCAATTGTCAATCTTGTAAAATATCTCAATGTTACTGAAATCAATGTTCAAACAAAACACTGCACATAAAGCCACACAAAGATCTTCATGACCATCTAATTACTGTTCAGTGGAATAATCACAGTAAAATTTTATTGTTTCTGAGATCAATCCCCACTATCACAGTAAGGATCTGGTTATCATTCCCTTCAATAAATGCAATCGCTATCCTCTGGTATTTCAGTTCAGTCGTTACACACCACACTGGCTGTTCAAAGCATGGTTATTCTTTATTATGAAGGGCCACGGGTTCTAACGGCAAGAGATGTTGTTCGATCTTATTTGTTGCACGTTATCAAACAAGTTTTCACTATAAATATTGCAAAAAATGTGTTTATTTGGTCTTGTTCAACTGCTGATCCTAACATTTTCAGTTCATGTTCATTAAGCATATTTGGAGACAGTGAGGAAAGCTGTGGTGTTGGAGAAGTGCAGGCACATTCAAAGAGCAGGAGTATCGAAAAGATTCCTGATGAAGGGCTTATGCCCAAAATGTCGATTCTGCTTCTCCTTGAATGCTGCCTGACCTGCTGTGCTTTACCGGCACCACTCTCTTGCCATTAGAAATATTTGACTGAGTATTCAGAGACAATACCAGAAGTTACCTCTGTCAATTTAATTTACTGTGCTTTCTATTCACTGAAGTTTTCATGTTAATTGCTCCTCTTTTTCTTCTTAAATCTGATACAAATTTCTAAATAAAGAACACATTAAAATTCACATGAATTATACATTTACATTCGCGACAAGAAAACCAATGGAAGGCGATATAGAATTCTTGAACAGCCTACACATTTGAATGAAAAAGCAATTCCTTCTAAAAAATGTTTCCATGTCTATATCTTTTTCTCAATTCAATGATCCTGCAAATAGTTTATAATTGTCAGTTGATCTCTCTGAATGAGTAGCTAATCAATGTCAATGTAACAGCTGAAACATTAATAACAGATTGATAACTGGGTGTTAAAGACCTTATTTGGAGCCAACAAATGTTTGGTATTTACTAGAATTCAACCAGAAAACATTCTTGAATCATAGTACAAGAAGTGAGATTTGTGAGAGATGTGCAAACCTTATTTTTAAATGAACAAACTCCAATATTTTCAAAGCATTTCAATCTTACGGTCAAAATGAACAGGTGAATGGAAAAATAAAAACAAGTTTCTGACAATTCATAAACTGAACAACAATTACATATTCACTTTGATCAAAGGACAGAGGAATATTTAGATGAATCACAACATTTGGTTACAAAGTAGGTAACCAGCTGACTGACAAGTAATAGGTGGTAGCATTTGTTAGCTTACTGAAGAAGATATCAACTTTATTTCTAATTTATAGCACGAGAGAATAATGTTTAATGTGTTTCAATTTTTTGGACTTGCCCCTTTGCAACAAAAAAAGATCAATCTCATTACTTAGACATCGTAATCTTTAATTCTGCAACATTTTCAAATATTCTCCAGGAACTTATAAGCAACAGAATTAGATACAGATATCCCCACTATCCGAAAATAGAGGGTATTATGAAACCTTACATAAACTGAAAAGGCGTAGATCGAAGAAGCATTTAATTTTATGGGAAACACCTCCCCTTTTTTCGTAAAAGTGAAAATCCTCTTCAGATTTCTTTCAGTTAGAGAAAACAGGGACAGATGTAAGTCGTTTGTAAAAGCAAAGTGGCTAAAGCGAATTTTCCAACACATATTTCTTGGTGCCCTGACACAAGTAAGTATCAGATTTTGTGATTATTGATATAATAGATAAAAGCAGATCTAATGTTGGATTGAAAAGCAACTCAGTCTGTGCTTAGGTACTCTCTAATCACCATTCAAGATAGCTCTTGATATATTTCTGGTGAAGGTGTGATTTGAAACCTTCCATCGGGTCTGGTAATAGAGACAATGCCACAGCTCCACAGGCTTCTTTCATAATTTTCCCAGTCAGGACGGCAGGACTGCAATATTATGTTAAAGTGGTTACACAAATGAAAACTAATCAGCTGTTTATTGTAGTAATTCGAATGGGAATTAATTAGGTACTTTCTGTGTGTAATGGACTGGAAATTAAACAATATTTTACAATAACAATAGAATAAATGAATGATAGTCTTAAATGAAGAGGAATCTCATGACAATTCTTTCATAGACACATTGACAAATCTGCGTGATCATTGTACTTTAATTTTAAAAATGCATCAGTCATTCAATGTGAATATTCAGCCGAAGACAAGTTCCCTTCCTTTCAACAATGTACAACTTCCACAATTTCAAAATGAACAGTCATTGATAAAGGAAGGAACAAGCAGATGTTAATTCTATTTTCTTCACATAAACGTGTGATTAATTTAAGTAAGTTTCATATATGTAAAAAGGAAACTCTTATTGTGGTTCAAAATACAATAAATGTTAGCATGAAGTGAACTATAATCAAATCAATTCAACTGTGTTCTCTCAGTTAAAATACAGTTCAATATTCAAAGTAATCGAGTGATTGTACACTGCAATATCTTTACATTAATTCAGTGCTGAGACATAATTCCACATTTATACACCTTATAGTGAAGCAAACTTGTGCTAGGAGTCAGAGGAGGTAGGGGAGGTCCTTAATGAGTACTTTGCTTCAGTATTCACGAGTGGGTGGGACCTCGTTCCTTGTGACGACAACATGAAACAGGCTGATATGGTCGAACAGGTTGATGCTAAGGCGGAGAATGTGCTGAAAATATTTAAAAATCATGGGGATAGATAAGTCCCCTGGGCCAGAAAGGATATAACTTAGGTTGTTATGAGAAGGGAGGCAAGTGATTACTGTGTTTTGGCAATGATCTTTGCATCCTCACTGTCCACTGGAGTCATACCAGATGATTGGAGGGTGGCAAACGTTATTCCCTTATTCAAGAAAGGCAATTGAGATAATCCTGGGAATCATCGATGAGTCAGTCTTACATCAGTTGTGGGCAAATGTTTGAAGAGAATTCTGAGAGACAGGATTTATGATTATTTGGAAAAGCATAGATTGATTAGAAATGGTCAGCATGGCTTTGTGAGCGGCAGGTTATGCCTCACAAGCATGTGAGGTTGTGGCAAACACATTGGTGAGGACAGAGTAGTGGATGTGGTGTATAAGGACTTTAGCAAGGTGTTTGATATGGTTCCCCATGGTAGGCTCATTTAGAAAGTAATGAGGGATGAGATATAGGGAAACCCACCTGGTTAGATAATAAATTGGCTGACCCATAGAAGACAGGGTGAGAGTAAATGGATAGTTTTCAGCTTGGCGCACGGTGACCAATGGTGTTCTGAAGGGATTAGTTCTGGGACCTCTGCTCTTTGTGATTTCTGAAGTTATTCATTTTGGAATATCAAATTTGAATGCATATTTTCAGATTAAATGCAGGATTCTTGACAATATGGAGGAACAGAGGGATCGTGGGGTGCACGTCCATACATCCCTCATAGCTGACATCCAAGGTGATAGGGTTATTAAGATGGTGCATAGTGTGTTGGCTTTCATTCGCGGGGAGATTGAGTTTAAGAGCCACGAGGTTATGCTGCAGCTCGATGGATCCCTGGTGAGACTACACTTGGAATATTGTGTTCTGTTCTGATCACCTCATTAGACATAGGATGCAAAAGCTTTAGAGAAGGTGCAAATGAGATTTATCAAGATGTTTCCTGGACTGGAAGGCATGTCTTATGAATAAAGGTTGACAGAGCTGGTCCTTTGTTCATTGCAGTGAAAGAGGATGATAGTTTACTTGATAGCTTTGTGTAAGATGATGAGAGGCATAGGTAGAGTGGACAATGAAAGACTTTTCCCCACAAAGTGGCATAATTTTAAGATGAATGGGGGAAGTTGTGGGGAGATATCAGAGACAATTTCTTTATCGATAGTGGTGAGTGTGTGGAATGCACTGCCAGTGGTGGTAGTAGATTCAGATCCATCAGGGACATCTTAGCGACTCTTGGATAGGCACATGGATGATAGTAAATGAAGGGCATGTTGGTTAGTTTGATCTTAGAGTAGGATAAAAGGTCGGAACAACATCGTGGCCAAAGGGCCCTGACTGTGCTGTACTGTTCTATATTCTATGGACTGAAATGAACAATTATTATATATTAGCAACATATAGATTTTCAAAATTCTATTAGCATACTTAAGAATAATGATAACTGTCATCTTGCTATTTGACTGTGCTATCTGCAAAAATGAACAGGAATTGTTGCAGGGAAAGCAATTAGGTTTTTCTAAATTTATAAGGCTGGGATTACACAGATCATTCAAATGAGGAAAAGTCATATTTTTAACAGTGCGCGTTGCATCAGAAATAATGGATTCTTTTGTAGGTGTGTTGATTGGAAATAAAATGGATTTTTATATTACTGTATAGGTACTAGGGAATATTGGATTAAATTCAAATATAAACTTCACTGTAGTTGTTAGCAAGACTAAACTAAAGTATACTATAATTATTGTCATGCAAATGCCTTAACAATTACTCTTAGATTCCTGAAAAAAGGATATATCGTACCATTTTTCAAACAGTCAATAAAATAAAATAAATTGTGAACCTCAGTATACTTGTTACCCAGACCAATTATTATACAATTATTGTAATGGTAATGACTTGATAACTAATGCTAAAACCTAAACAGGTAAATTGGTTCAATACTTTGTCAGCATGTTGCTCTGAAATTGATAGGATATTTATTAAGATCGGTAAACTGAGGGACAAAATATAATATAATAGAATTGAAGGTAAAAATGATACAGTGCTTATTGAAATTGTTTTTGTTTAAAAATGCAGTTGATGCAAGAATAATATATTTTCCTCTATTGGTTTTCTTGTAGAGACATGTTTTTTTTTTAATTGTCATGATTCAAGGTTGAGACACTTGTGTCAGAGTCTGCAAAGGGGAGAGTGAGAGAGAAATAATTTTTTTAAAAAGCAGAAAGGAAAGGAACTGGCGAGCAGAGGAGCTCCAACTGTAGTGTCTCACCCTGCCAACATCTTATTGGGTGAGCTGGAACGCAGACTAGTCAAGCAACAAGCTGACACAGTCATACGCACAGAATTATAGCTTACAATGTCCTAGACACCACCGTCACCATCCCTGTACGTCCTGTCCAACCAGCAGGACATGGATGTAACTGAAATGCTGGAACATGCAGGGTTATGGACTAAGATCTGCAGAATGTGATCAATGTGATTTATTTGACATTTCTCCAGAATATTAAACTCCAGTCCAATTTGAAAAGTTACTATCGTCATCAGACTTGAACTACAAATGTCAGAAAAAAAATTATCAGAAAGTTACAGCACACTTGGCCAATCCTGGGTATATGTTGGCTGTAATAGAACTCCCCAGGCTTTACAGCTTCTTGTACTCACCATTGAGAGTAAGAATTTCAGACTGAACTCTGCCCTCTATGCTTTTATAATCTGTTTTTAACATATTTCTTTGGCAGCTGCACACCTTCTTTCCTTGTTTCTTTCCCAGCTCAAACTCCATTCCCCGTGGCCTTGAGGGACTACCATTTCTGCTATTTAATTTCTCCTGCCATCCCCCGTGTGACAGACTGTCTTTTTGTCCTTGTCTCACTCCCACCTTGCTCACAACCTGTTACATTTCTGATGGTTCCCAGACCTCTGTAACTTTCACTGCGCCCCCTGGGTCAATGGCGCGAGTTTTGAATTCTTTTCCTCCTGAGATAATCAGAAATTTTTCCGGTTGCAGTATCCCCCAGATTTTGTTGTGAAAAGCAGAGCATTTGTGTCAGAGTCAAGTATTTGTGAGCCTTCATCCACAATTCCCAGCATTTGGGTGTAATTTGTGACCCTCCCACAGATGTGTAACGTTACTGGATTGGCTATGCTAACATGGCCGCAGTGTGCAATTTAGGTGGGTTGGGCGAGCCATGGTTAATGTGGGGTTAGGTGAGTAGGTCATTGCAGACTCGATGGGCCGAATAGACTCTTTCTGCACCCACTGGATTCTGTGATTCTAACTAGTTGTGATTGTTGTCATGTTTTCCTCATGCCAGGTTCATTCAACTCATACATATGATTCTGTGGGTGCTCACTCACTCATTTCCTTCAGTTTTACATCAATTTCACACTGAATGTGAGGGTGGGAATGGATTTGTAAATATAAATACTCCAACCAAAACCCCTCACAGGTCAGGAAATGTTTCTGCTACTTTCATCACTCACAAGGAACAGGAAAATAAAGGTTCAGTCACAAATCTTACAGGAACATAGCGGTTATAATCACCAGGAAAGGCTGAACAGCTCAAAACGCTTTTCTCAAGAAAAGAGGAGGCTCAGAGACAACCTGCTACAAGTAGAAATCTTTGTGTCTGTGTTTTCAGAGATTTGAGGTTGAAATCATTGGGTTGGAAGCATGTTTCATTGCCCCAGATCATCAAAGGTGCTGTCTAAATGTGCATCTTTCTTTCAGTCAGTCTGAGTTAACTATCAGATTGACAGGTCAATGTCTGAGTGTCTTACCAAATCCCTGATTGAATCTGTCTCCGCCCACAAACTCAGGTGCCTCACCAATCACTAGGTCATGGAGAAACTCTGCCGGTACAATGAGAACTATCTTTGCTGTCAACTCTCCTCGTGTTTCCGCCTAATCCCCACTTCCCTTCATTAAATCCCAGCTGCATCTCGTCCACCCACATGGACATGTTGAAGAGCATGACAGGAGAAAGGATTGAAACCGAGAGTTCAATAGCCAGAATGAGAGAGGAAGAAGGAAATAAACGGTGATTGTGGATCCCAGGGGATACAGACTCCAGGATTAGTCCTTGTGGGCATTCCCGCAGTAATACGAGACTGCATTCCATGATGAGAGTTAAACCCGGGTGGCAGGAGAGGGAGCCACTGAACATTAGCAAGTTTATTTCAAACACAGGAGGTTTGTTCAGTCAGTAACAATGTGTTCGACATGGAGGTGAAGTGAGCAGTGAGGGCAAATGTTACCACAAGCTGACGATGGATAACTTTCATTGGAACAGGAGGAGGCCATTCAGCCCCTCAATTTTGCTCTGCCATTCATGATGATCATAGCTGGTGTGTGACCTAACGTACAATTTTCAAAAAACTCTAATTTCATCAATAAACTCCTCTGCAACAGACAAGATGAGTGTTGGAAAACTAAACATCTGCAAGTGCTGGGACATCAGAAAAAAAAAACAGAAATTGCTGGAAAAATTCAGCAGATCTGGCAGCATCTGTGGAGAGTGAACCTTTCAGGACCAGTGACCGGTCAGGTGACCAGCTGCAGCTGACCATTCTGCCTATTCTGGAACACTCTCTGGAACAGGTTCTGGTGTGAGATTGTCAATAATAACTGAGAGAAAACAGGAGGACGGGCTCAATTAGAATAAGGAATTCACTTAACCCTCCCAGTGGGACACTCACCGACACAGTCACACTGCGGAGAGGCCATTCACCTGCCCCACGTATGGGAAGGGATTTACTCGATCTTTCAATCTGCTGAGGCACCAGAGATAGCACAGTGGATTTAGACCCTTCACCTGATCCATGTGTGAGAAAGGATTCATTCAAACCTCCCACCTGCGGAGACATTAGTGCATTCCCACCGGGGTGAGGCCATTCACCTGCTCAGTGTGTGGGAAAACATTCACTCAGTCCTCTGACCTACTTAAACACCAGCGAGCTCACTCTGGGGAAAGATCATTCACTTGTCCCCAGTGTGGGGGGAGATTCACTCAAATGCAGCACCTGCGGAGTCCCCAATGAGCCCACACAGAGGGAGAGGCCATTCAGATGGTCAGTGTGGGAGAGAGGATTCAGTGATTTATCCTCTCCCCCCCCCCACCCCGAGACCCCAGTGAGCCCACACAGGGGACAGCTCATTCAGATGCTCAGTGTGGGAGAGGGGATTCAGTGATTCATCCCATCCCCTGAGACCCCAGCGGGTTCACACTGGGTAGAAGCTGTTCACCCCTCTGTTTGACAAGAGATTGGCTGCATCTTCAACACGACTGAGAGCCCAGTGAGTGCTCACAGGGAAGTGGTCATCCCCCTGCTCCGTGTGGACTGCAGGACTCTGATTCTGATGTTACTGTCCAACAGAGTCAGGACAGGACCTTGTTCATGATGACACTGTTGGAGTATTGATGTTGTTGATAACCACATTAACTGGGCTGGAGTTGATTGAATTTATTTTGCCATTTTCTGAACCTGAGGATGTCTCTCTGGGCAGTAAGTCTCCACAAACAGCAATGTGACAATAAACAGGGATCATATGTTTTGATTTAAATTGTGACTGTAGCACTGCTGCTTCACAGCATCAGGTACAAGGTTGGAGTCCAGCCTTGTCCAACGGCCGGAGTCCAGCCTTGTCCAACGGCCAGTGTGGAGTTCCCACATTCTCCCCATGATAGTGTGGGTCCCCTCCAGGTGCTCTGGTTTCCTCCCACAGTCCAAAGATGTACAGATCAGGTGGATCAGTCGTGCTAAATTGTCCACAGGATCTTGGATTGTGCAGACTAGGTGGATCAGCCATGGGAAATGCAGTGTTACAGTGATAGAATGCTCTGGGCGTGATGTTCTTCAGATGGTCGCTGGGGTTTGATGGGCCAATGCTCTCCTTCCACACTGTAGGGATTTTATTCTATGATTGAGGATTAACGCTACACAACAGGGTGTCCTTGGAGAAGGACCATGTGGTGTGCATCAATATTCTCGATGCCTTTAGATAGAGGTGGGCACCGTAGGGGATATAGTGCTTTATCGCCACCACTGCCCCCTCCGCACAACTCTACTTTGATTTAGTCCCTTCTCACTCTGTCACTTATAATGGTTCGCTTGGCCCATAATGGGCTTTGTTTGGAAATATTCAATTGGTTACACAAATGGTTTACTGCTGGTGATTATGTGTCTAGATTAGAGGGGTGCTGGAAAAGCACAGCACGTCAGGCAGGATCCGAGGAGCTGGAAAATCAACGTTTTGGCTAAAGCCCTTTCCCAGCACCCCTCTAATCTAGGCTCTGGTTTCCAGCATCTGCAGTCCTCACTTTTGCACTGCTGGTGATTATATGTTAACCAAAAGCAAAATGGCATAATGATGATTTTGATGGTGGGAAGGTTACTGTGATCACATTTCTGGGTCGGAGAAATGGGTAAAAAGAACGCTTCACAGCTCACAGAACGAGAACTGAAAAGCAGTTAAATCAAACCAAAGGTTCATACAGGGAGGGAATATTTCCCTGGAGTTTGAGTAGCTGGAAAGTGATAGTATCCGGGAATAGACATGATTTTGTTTTACAAAGGTTGAAAGTTTTAAAACTGTTATAGTCAGACAGTTTACGTTATTTTCTTTAATTTTATTTGTTGTGCAAAAAAACTTTTACAACATTTTAAAACCAAAATTTACAAACCTTGTGTTAAAGATAAATGTAAAATAAAATTCATCAAACCACCCCACTGAAAACTATTGTGGAAGTGCAATCTCCTGGAGAATCCCTGCCCACTCCTTCCGACCCGGACTCCATGACTATATACATACCTGGGAGATAGCAGCAGGAGGAGACCATTCAGCCTTTCAATCCTGCTCCACCATTCAATGGGAAACAGCTGACCATCCAGCTCAGTCTCCTGTTCCTGCTGTGCTCCAATCCCCTTTCATGACTTTACCTCGAAGAACTATATCTAAGTCCTCCTTTGGTTTCACTGCCTTTTGTTCCAGTGACGTTACTATGTTACTGTGTGGGTGTAGGCAGGGGAAATGTGATGGTGCTGCCTCCTGGAGGATGCACTCAGCATTCCTTATCATCCTGCAGTAACATCAATTGGGTTTCAGCAACTAGAGATAGAAACCATTTCCAGGATACGCGCATCACTGGCTCAGCCAGCATTTATACCCCATCTCTCGTTACCCTTGAGAAGATGGTAGTGAGCTGCTGTCTTGTACTATTCGCAGTCCATTTGGTGCAGATAGACGGACAATGCTGGGAGGGAGAGTGTTGCAGGATTTTGGCCGAGTGATTCTCTATCTTTGGTTCTTCAAATGTTGTTTAACTTAATCACGATCTGCACATGATTTTGAGGTTTCAGTCTGCAAATCTTCACCATCTAGCACCCTGTATAAAGGAATATGTACAGGTTAGAAATTCAGAGCAGACAATTCTAGTTTCTCTGGAATATCTTTTTCCCCTTTCTTCCCCCAAAGCTGTAACCCTCCAGCTCTCTTACTCTCTCCCACCATTCTGACTCTACTACCCCCTAATGTACACTCTTTCCATTCTCATAGAGTTACTGATAAACAGATCCATGCCACCACTTCCTGTCCCTGGTTAGATGCTGCACCCTTTCTGGGTTCACTTCCTTTCCCTCAGTTGCTGCAAGTCAATAATGTAACAGCAGAATGGAACAAAAGCAAACAGAAAGGGAGGTGGCAGATCCTGGACAGAACAGGAAGCTACAGTCTGGGAGAATGGGTCACATCCTTTGTTTCTCATTGGTTGATTCCAGTGTTATGACAAGTTGGGAATGTAACTTGGTCCCATGTAGGTGTGGTGACACTTTGATCCTCCAACAGGTCAATACTACAAGCAAATACGTTCCTCCTCCAGACAATCACAGTGTGAAATACTTTCCACTAGTTACCCCAAAGCACATATTCCAAAACTCACCCACATTCTGCACGTGTGCAGTACCGGGTTTCCCCACAGACGTGTGGTCCCTGCCTCGGAATTTGGGATTTGCAGTCCTCATGCAGGCACTGGAGCCCTGTCTCTGGAACATGGATGACAAGTGTGGGATGGAGGATGTTGTGTATCGGATCCCCATTCAGACACATGGGACATGTGGGCTGTCACTTGGATTTACTGAGACATCCGCTTAGACAACCTGATTTCTGACGTAAGGAACATAGATTCAACCAATTGGGGGATAGGGAGGTTATTAAGGCGCAGTAGGCTTCAAGAAGAGGTGGCTCAGTGGCTAGCACTGCTGCCTCACAGCGTCAGGGACCTTAGGCGACTGTGTGGAGTTTACACATTCTCCCCATGTTTGCATGGTTTCGTGCAGTTCTCCAGTTTCCTCACACAGTCCAAAGATGCGCAGGTTAGGTGGATTGCCCATGCTAAATTGCTGTCGGTGTCCATGCACGTGCCGGTTAGAGAATTATCCATGGGAAATGCAATGTTACAGGGAACGGGTGGGTCTGAATGGGATGTTCATCATAGGGTTGGTGTGGACTCGATGGATGAATACTCTGTTCCTGCACTATAGAGACTCTATTCCTGCACTATAGAGACTCTACTCTATTCTCATGAGGAAGAATGTACTTGTCTCGATGTGTTGTGAATCTGTGGAATTCCCTATTCAAAATGCAGTGGATGCCAGGACAATGAGCCAATTTAATGAAGAGATACAGATGTTGAATTTGCAATGAGATGAAGGGTGAGAGGGAGCAGGTGGGAAAATCCAGCTGAGACCGATGTGAGCTCAATCATCACCGTATTAAATGGTGGGGCTGGTTCTCCTGTGCCCAGTGCTTATCTTCTAACGGTAATAACTGGAAAGCTGAATCCAAAGGAGATTTTTGGAAAATGACAGATAGTCAGGTGGATTAGCATTCCAAGCTTAGATAGTGAGGAAATGTGTATGAGATAATGATTTTGCAATTTTAAACTGAGGGGAGACAGTGATTTATGGTTTTAGATTGCGTCGTACATTCGCAGCGTCCAGTGTACGCTGTTGTGAATATCTATCCTGTACTTTATTACAAAGCCAAGGTCACTGACAATGAAAACCAAAACACCCAGGAAACATCGCCTGCCCTCGCAATCTGATAAAAGACTTCTGATAAGTCTGATTGAACTTAGAACACAGATGCAAAGCTGGAAGATTAGATGCGCTCCCAAGATCCTGTGCTTAAACAAAAGGAGACTACAATAGGATGAGGCAGGAGTTGGCTAATGTAGACTGGAAACAAAGACTTTACAGGGGGGAAGTTGACGGACTGTGGGGGAATATCAAAGCAATGTTTTGAAGTGCTCAGCAAAAGTATATATCAGGGAAAAAGAAGGACTGTAGGAAAAGGAATAATCTGCCATGGGTGGCTCAGGAAATAAGAGAAGCTTCAGCAAAATCGACGTTTCAGGCAAAAGCCCTTCATGATTCCTGATGAAGGGCTTTTGCCCGAAACGTCGATTTTGCTGAAGCTCCTCGATGCTGCCTGAATTGCTGTGCTCTTCCAGCACCATTGATCCAGAATCTCGTTTCCAGTATCTGCAGTCATTGCTTTTACCCAGGAAATAAGAGTCTATCAAACTGAAATAAAATGCATACAAATTGCCAAAGACTAAGGAGATTAGAAAAACTTTAAAGATCAACAGAAAGCTGGATGGGATTGGGGGAGAAAAGTGATTAATACCTATCCCCAGGGCCAGAATAGCAGTTTACACTTCTAGAGGGGAACCTATTGTGTGGGGAACATATGGCCTCTGTAATTGTTGAAGCACTTAACTGTTACCATAGAGATAATCCTGATCAAGTTACAAATCACAGCACACCCCAAAAGCTTGTTCTTCCAAATAAACCTGTTGGAGTATAACCTGGTGTTGTGTGGTTTATAAGGTTGTTCACCGCACCCCAACACCGGCTCCTCCACATGAGAATCCTGATAGAAAGCCCCACTGAAACTGAAGCACCTGTCAGATACTTGAGGGAGCCACGGGGGCGTGGGGGAGGGGTGTGTGGTTTAACCACAAAGTGCTGAGCTGAACTAGACTTTCTAACTGCCGTTGCCATGGAGATAATACTGAGAGACAGTCTCTATTCAAAGTCCCAAACCACAAAGGTATAAGAATGGGAGCGGCACATCGGACAGGCGGGGAGTTTCCTGATGCTGCCTGGAGGTGTTCTGCATGTACACTATCCAGGTAACTGCCATGTCTCATCAATAAAGACTCAAAGAAGAGCTCTCAGAGTTCTGTGCCTAGCTATTCCTATCCAGCAGGGTTCAGGAATATGAGTACACAGCAGTCAGTCTTCACAGTGGAGGATACGAAGACCATGCCAGTAATTGATAAGGAGACCGAGGAAGGTGAGGACCTAGATAACAACCATTATCGTGAAAGAGTTAGAGCTGGGCAAGCTAATGGAGCTAAAGGTAGACAAGTCTCATTGCCCTAATGGAACACATCCCAGGATACCAACAGAGTTAATGGGAGAAATAGCAAATGCACTTAGAATCATAGAAGCCTACAGCAGAGACAGGCCCTTTGGCCCAAACTGGCCCATGCCGACCAGAATGTCCATCCACACTAACCCCATTTCCCTGCACTTGGCCCATTTGCTTCTGACCCTTTGCTATCCATGTATTTGTCCAAATGTCTTTTACCTATTGTGAGTGTTCCTGCCTGAACCACTTCCACTGGCAGCTCATGCCGTATACATACCACCCTCTGTGTAAAACAGTTGCGCCTCAGCTTCCCTTTTATTCTTTCTCCTCTAACCTTAAACTGATCCAATCAAGCCGTTCAATCCTTGAGTTCCTGGGAAAAAGACTGAGTGCATTCACCTTATCCATGCCTCTCATGGTCTTATACACTTCTAGAAAAGAGCCCCCTCAGTTTCCTCTGCTCTAAACATTAAATCCTCACTTGTCCAACCTCTCCCTATAACTCTGAGCCCTGGCAACATCCTTGTAAATTGTTCTGCACTTTTTACAGTTTAATAACTGAAACCTACATTACATTAATCATATTTCCAGTATTTCCCCACGGCGCTGGAACCGACGTGACAATGCCAATGGATTACAATCCATGATCGAGAATGAACTCCTTTACAACAATCCCGTTTTCATAGTGTTTCCCATGGTGCAGGTATCCTTGTGTCTTTCTGGTTGCATGGTTAATTAAAGACTTGCCCTTCCACAAAGCAAAGTTGTGGCTGGGAAATGTGCCATGATTTTTCAGACTTTCAAAAACAAATGAAATCTCTCTCCACACTCACCATGCTGACATGGACTTGGCTGTGTCTCAGTACTTTTGCAGTCACACTGACATTTGAAATATTCGCCCACGGACAGAATACACACCTTTCCTTCCAGATGAAAAGGCCAATGATATTCAGATCGGCACGGATCAAGTAACGATCAGATCTGAACATAAAGTTCAATTTGTATTTCTCATCCGCAAATCCACCCTTTCAGTACCACACAACAGAGCACACAAGTTACCACTGTTAATACAGGATGGAAATTCATAAGACAATTGTAGATTAAACTGTAGTTTCCTTGTTCCCCCAAAGCTTTAAACCTCAGTCTCACAATTTCTCTCTTCTGTGAAGTGAAATCCAAACCAATCCCCCCACTCCTTTCCTCCACACCCAGTTCTCTCACACATTCTCTTCGAATTCAGTTTCCTAGCTCCAGATGAGAACCATCCTGCATACACTGCTTCCTGCACACTCTGGCCAAGACCCATCTTACTAAAATGAGCCAAATTAGAATTCTAATTGCAGGCCCATCCTTGTCCCTTTTCATAACAACCCCGAATCTTCACAAAAGAGTTCTGATAATTTTCTGCAAAACGCTGCACCACTGATAGTCTGATCACATGTCAGGGTAGCAAGAAAGGGGCCATTCCCCTGGGTCCTGAGGGATGAAGCTGCTATTGATAGATTAATTCCTCACACCCACAGCCTCCTTCCCAGGCACTGACCTATACTGCGCATACTCCCACAGTTGCCAGCACTGCACCCATGCACTGGTCTCCCCTCCGACAGCACGTGCTCCCGATCATACAGGAGTCCCGGTGATTGACAGCAGCTGCTGCCCAATATATCAGAATCCCTACAGTATGGAAACAGGCCCTTCGGCCAAACAAGTCCATACTGACCCTGCAAACAGTAACTTACACAGACCCATGCCCACTAACTAATGTAACTAATACTATGGGCAATTTCGAATGGCCAATTCACCTGCCCTGCACATCTTTGGATTGTGGGAGGAAACCCGCTCAGACACGGGGAGCACACGCAAACTCGACACAGACAGTCGCTCGTGGCCGGAATCGAACCCGCGTACCTGATGCTGTGAGGCAGCAGTGCTAACCACTGAGCCGTCTCTATCGAGTGGAGGGGGCGTGGCTGGAGGACTGGGTCAATGGGATTGTGAACAGTGAATGAATGTGGAGGACACTGGGGGATAGACATGTCAGTGAGTGACAGGATCAGTGCAGCAGCAAGAGGGAATCCTGGAAAAACTGAGCAATGGGATAGTCTGACAGGAGAGAAACTACAGGAAGGTTCTGTTTAGAGGCTCAGGCAGGGACAGCTGGGAGACAGCATGGCCTGGTGGCTTGGGTAGGTTTACTAATCAGCCTCTTCAAGATGCTTTTGCACAACTCTGAGCCTGATCCTCCTAGTCCAGAGGTAAGGACACTTACATTATTTCCTGGTGGGCAAGGGACACAGGGACTGCCTTTCAAAAGGAACTCACCTGTGTTGGTGACATTAACAGGACTCAATACAGACTCACTGACAAAATGCTGGCGTACTTGAACTTCATCCAGAATATTAACACCTATAACTAGGCAACGCAGACCCCAATGTACAGAGTTAAATCCTGGATACTAATAACAGCTTTGTGCATGGGAAATCATATCTCATGAATTTGACTCATATTTTTTGAAGAAGTAACAAAGAGGATTGCTGAGGTCAGAGCATGGATATGGCCTACATAGACTTCAGTAACGTGTTTGACAAGGTTCCTCATGGGAGACTGGTCAGCAAGGTTAGATCGCCTGGAGTACAGAACTGGCCCGAAGGTCGAAGGCAGAGGGTGCTTTTCAGGCTGAAGGCCTGTGACCAGTGGAGTGTCACAAGGATCGGTGCTGGATCACTACTTTTCGCCATTTATATCCATGATTTGGATGTGAACATAAGAGGTATTGTTAGTAAGTTTGCAGATGACACCAAAATGGGAGGTGTAGCAGACAGTGAAAAAGATTACCTCAGAGTACAAGGGGATCTGGATCAGAAGGGTGAATGGGCTGAGGAGTTCAGTTCAGAAAAATGCAAGCTGCTGCATTTTGGAAAAGCAAACTTTAGCAGGACTTATACAGTTTATAGTAAGTTCCAGGGGAGTGTTGCTAAACAAAGAGTCCTTGGAGTGCAGGTTCATAGTTCCTTGACAGTAGAGTAGCAAGTAGATAGGATAGTGAAGGCGGCAGTTGGTCTGCTTGCCTTTTTTGGTCAGAGCATTGAGTGTAGCGGTTGGGAGGTCATATTGTGGCTGTACAGGACATTGATTCGGCAACTTTTGTAATATTCCATGCAATTCTGGTCTCCTTCCTATCAGATGGATGTTCTCAAACTTGAAAGGGGTCAGAAAAGAATTACAAGGATGTTGCCAGGGTTGGATAGGCTGTTTTCGCTGGAGCGTCAGAGGCTGAACGGTGACCTGAAAGAGATTTTTAAAATCAGGCCGGGCATGGATAGGGTAAATAGACAAGATATTTTCCCTGTGGAGGGGGAAGTACAGAACTAGGGGGCTGAGAGGGGACGGTAGGCAGAGAGGGGGTGGGCGGATGGTAGGAGAGGGTGGATGCATCGAGAGGGTTGGGACAGAAATGGGTGGGGACAGAGAGGGGGGATAGAGAGGGGAGGCAAGAAATGGATGGGGACAGAAAGCGGGATTAGAGAGGAGGGGAACAGACAGGGGGATCAGAGAGGGCGACCGACCGACGGTTGGGGGGGGGGGGGGGCGACAGACAAAGAGGGGGAACAGACTGAGGGGCGGCAACCGATGGAGGGGGGAAAGAGACGGGTGTGCGACCGACAGGGGGGCGACTGACAGAGGGGGGACAGACAGAGGGGGCAAAAGATGGGGGGCAGACTGACAGATTGTGGGACAGACCAACGGGGGAGGGACGACCGACGAGGTGGGGGAGCCGACAAAGGACTGACCGACAGGAGGGGGGGAACCAGACAGAGTGGGGGGAGGCAGGGGGGAACAGAGAGGGGGAAGATGGAGAGTTATTTTATAGATCTACAACTCAACCCTGTTCGTGTTTTCTCCTCCTCACCTTAATTTCCTCTGAAGGGCTCAGAACAACTCCTGGAAAGTGGAGTTTCAGGGAGATCAGGTGCTGAATGTGGCATTTGGGACACTGACCTTTAATGGAATGTGCTGGTCAATAAATGGACTCTGGTTTGATTCCACTGTCTGTGTGGTATTTGTACATTCTCCCCGTGTGTCTGCGTGGGCTTCCTCTGGGTGCTCTTAATTTCCTCCCACAATTCCAAAGACATGCAGTTTAGATGGATTAGCTTTGGGTAATGTTAGGTTACAGAGTTAGGGTGGAATATTGTTCCGATGGTTGGTATGGTCTCATGGGCAGAAAGGCCTGCTTCCACACTGTGGGGATTCTGTCACTGAGTATAGGGGTTAGGAGGTCACGTTGTGGCTGAGTAGGGCATTGGTGAGGCCAGTTTTAGGATACTGCATTCAATTGTGGTCTCCCTGATTTCAGAAAGATGTTATCAGAATAGGACTCAACCTCTTAATGGCAAGTTCTTGGGAAGTGTTGACAAACAAACAGACCACGCAGTGTAGGTTGATTGTTCCTTGAAAGTGTGGTTGAAGGTAGACAGGTTGGTGTAGGTGGTGTGCCGTGTGCTAGCTGTTATTGGGCAGTGCATTGAGGATAGGAGTTGGGAGATCATGTTTCGGTTGTACAGTTTATTGGCTCGGCCACTTTTGGAATCCCCAGACTGCTTTCAATTCCAGTCTCCCTGTTACAGGAAAAATGTTGGGAAGAGTTCAGCAAAGTTTTACCTTGTGGTGCCAGTATTGGAACATTTGAACCATAGGAAGAGGCTGAATAGGCTGAGGCTATTTCCCTGAAGCACTGGACACTTTAGGTGGCTTTAACGAACTTTATAAAATTATGAGGAGCAATGATAGGGTGACTAGTCATGGTTTCTTTTTTCCCAGGGTAGGGGAGACCAAACAAATGTGAATCTTTTTTCCAATGTGCAAATGACAAATTCTAGAGGAGAGATGGCAAGTTTAAAGGATGTGAAAACCGAAACAACTGAAGATGCTGGAAACCAGGAAGAGAAACAGAAGTTTCTGGAAAAAGCTTAGCAGGTCTAACAGCAGGTGCGAAAATAAATTAGAGTTAACGCATCTGAGGAAGGGTGACCAGGCCAGAAACTTTAACTGATTTTCCTTCACAGATGCTGCATGACCTGCTGAGCATTTCCAACAACATCTGTGCAAGTTTAAAGGAAGTTGTTTGGTGTATATACCTGAGAGTAACTTTATAAAGTGCGAGTCAGACCACATCTGGAGAAATGACAGAAGTTTTGGTCCTTTTATTTAAGGAAATACGTCATTTTATCAGAGGCGTTTCACAGAAAATTGACTGGGATGATCCCTGGTTTGCAGGGATTATTTTTTAAGAAAAGACTGAAGAAGTTGGGACTCTACTCACTGGATTTGGGAAGAATGAGAGGGGATCTCATTGTAAAATGCAGGATACTTAAGGAGTTTGACAGGGTAAATACTGGGAGGATGTTTCCCATCATGAGGGAGTCTGGAACCAGATTCTGGGTCAGTCACGGAATCATGGGTTCTGTTTTGGATTCGTCAAGTTTAAGGCAACACCGACACGGGTCAGAGGTTTCATTAGCAATGGAGCTGGAATGAGGTGGAGATAAGCAACATTTTAAGAGATTGGAATTTCTGGTGTTTGTGATTGTGTAGATGCCTGATCAGAAGGTCACCTTGGGGTCAGATATGAGAGCAATATTGTGAAGAGTGCGGTTCTGTCTCAGATAGTTCCCAGGGAGAGGGAGGGGCTCAGCAGTAAGGGAAAGTAATTTGTAATAGCAACAGAAGGCAATGAGTTTAATCATTGCAACGGTCCGTTGTAGGAAATTGCAGCCAATCGCGTAGTGGGAGTGTGATGAGCAGTTTGATAACTGAGCAATGGAGAGGGATGATGGGGAGGGAGAGCTGGGCATTGTCAGTGTATATGTGAAACCTAACACGGTGCTTTTGGACGATGTCACCTCCTGGCAGTGTGGAGGTGAGAAACAGGAGGGACCAAGGCGAGATCCTTGAGGGACACCAAATACAAGGAATTCAGAAAGGAAATGGAGAGGCGGGATGGAGCAGGTTTTCCAACAACGGTGGGGTCAAATATTAGTTTGTAGCAGAATGGGAGAGAAGGATATAACCAGAAAAGACAGACAGGTAGAACAAGGAACAATATGTGATTTGGTGAGGGGGAGTGATGAGGAGGAGGAGCAGCCCAACTCCAAAAGCACTATTTCTACTTTAGTGACATCACCCAACTCCACCCTAGTCTCAGCTCATTGACCGAAATACTCGTCCATCCCTGTGTTATCTCCAGACTTCATTGTCCAAACACTCCTGGCCAGCCTCCCATATTCAACTTACATGTAATCTCAAGAGTATCTAAAACCCTCCTGCCCAAGTGCTCACTTGTACCGAAACTTGTTGATCCATCAAAAGGCTCCTATTAACAAGCAACAATTTAAAATTCTCACCCTTGATGTAATTCCTGGCTGTGAACATCCCTGTCTCTCTGCACCACACAACCTGTGAGACCCCGACAACTCATTTTCTTTCAGACTCAACGATGAGTTTATTCATTGCTTCAACTGTCTGGCTGTTTCTACTGTTGCCAAGGCAACACGGTCTGGAATTCCCACCCTAACGCCCTCAGACCTGCTTTCCTCCTTTAAGATATTCCTGAAAACCTGCTTATTTGGCAATTCTTTTGATCACCTGACCTAATATCCCCATCTGTGGCCTTATGTCAGAAGTTCTCAATATTTCTGTGGATTTATAAACATGATAAAAAAAACAAACTGTTGTTGATTTGCACATACATTGTCAACTCTTCAATGTCACTGAGTGAATAATCTATAACAGCTCTTACCAAACCACATTGTGGGAGCACCTTCACCACACGAATTGCAACTGTACAACGAAGTCAAACATCACCTTCTCCACAGGCAATGGGGCTTTGGCACTGATCAATGGTATCTGTGGAGGGAGAAACACACAGTTAATATTTCAGGGAGTGCAAAATGCATTATAGGGAGGGAAAATGGTGCAGAATTTGGATTTTGAAATTTGTGTTTTACAATGTGCACTAAGTTCTATAAAACCTCTCATCCCATACCATGAAGACTTCCTCCTCTTCCTGGTCAATATGTCTTTCCTTTCCCCTGCCCTTCACCTTCACACATTTCCAATGCCTTGGTCACAACAACACTGTGCTGTCAGTGAAGTGTATCATGTGGTTGAGTATTGTCCCGCCCCTCATTCACTCCGATTGGTTGAAGGACCAACTAGCACCTCTAGCCCCCGTTCCCCCACTCTTATTGGTCCTGCGCTGACATCAATAATCTGAGGCCCGTTGTAGGCTGGAGCATGCTCAGTGCTTCCTGCTTTTGCTGCTGTTCATTAGGTATGAGAGAGAGGGCTCATCCCTGTTTCTCCTGATGTCAGACAATAACAATAACCATCTGCATTGTATGGAGTCTTTCACATTGACAAATCTCCTAAAATGCTTCACGAATGATGGAAACGTTGATTAAAGAGAACGATTTTTAGATACATCTTTAAGGCAGACAGAGGGGGTTCGGGAGGATATTCCAAAGGTTTGTGTCCTCGGCACCTCCAATCGTGGAGTGATATATGTGAGCAACAGCTTACAATGGAGACAGTTAGTGGCTAACCATAGGTTAACAACCTCATGTTGTAGCCCCCTACCCCACACACCAGTCCTTGTTCTCACAGCCTGCCATTACACACTACCTATGGTTAGCCATTAACAGTCTCCATTAACAACTAGTCACCCTCCCCCAGCCAGATGGTTATCCTTTATCCAACTGTTCTTCTCACTCTATCCCCACCTATCCTTTACTCCTTTTATCCTCCCCCCACACTATCTTCTGCACATAAACTGACTTTTTTTTCTCAGTAACATCTGTTCTGTGGAAGGGACACCGGATCTTAAACTTTAACTCTGATTCCTCTTCACAGATACTGCCAGACCTGATGAGCTTTTCCAGAACCTCCTGGTTGTTGTTTCTGATTTACAGCATCCGCAGTTCTTTTGGTTTTAATTTGCCGGGAGTTTGTAATTCAGGTCCAACAGTATCTGTCCCAGTCTCTGCTGTCTCTCCCATCCCCAAACAGTGACACTGCACCTGCACAGCTCATGGACATGTGTTGTCTTGCTGGCCACACCCCTCATTCAATCCCATTGGCTGCAGGACCACACAGACTCTCCTCCCATTGGTCTAGAGCTGCCGTCAATCAGCCGGACACCATTGTGATGAGAGTGGAGGGCTAATCCCTCTCTCTGCCCTGGGATGAGCTTCATCATTAACAGTGAATGGGGCGGTATCACAGAGCACAGTGGCTAGGGGCTATTCAGCCCATTGGGGCTGTACTCTCTCCATCTGGAGATGCTCCAGGTCTGTCCCAAGTCCCCTCCCATGTGCCCACAGCCCCCCAAATCTTTCCTTAAAAAGCAAAATTCCAAGTCTGTTTCAGAAAACCTGCTGAATCTGTGTCTTTCAGACTGTTCCAAATGCTCAGAACTTTATGAGTAAAATAGTGTTCACATTTTCACCTTGTATTATTTGCCAATTACTTGAATGTGGTTACTAAATATTGTGAAAGTGTTAAAAATTCCTCTCTCTCTCTCTGCAAATTCAAGACCTTGGAACCAAATCTGCACCAGATCGAAATCACTGCTTCACCTTCTCAGCTCCAAGGATAATTATCTGTGCTTCAGCTAGCTCTCCACACAATAGAGGAATATATCTTAATTTATTAAGATCAAAGAAACAGACCTTCGGTCCAATTCGTCCGTGCCAACAAGGAATCCTAAACTAATGGATTCCCATTTACCATCTATTGGCCTGCATCCATCAAAACCCTTTCTATTCATGTACCCAATTGGAAGCCTTTTAAATGTTGTGGTTTTATCAGCCTCTACTACTTCATCTGGTAGCTCCTCCCATACACACACCACACTCAGCTTGAAAACGTTGCCACTTAGATCCCTTTTAAATCTTTGCCCTCTCAACTTCAACCCATGTGCTCTAGTTTTGGACCCACCTAACCTGAGGAAATAGGACTCCGGCTGCTCACCTTATTCACACCCCTCGTGATTTTATAAATCTCCATGAAGTCACCTCTCAGTCTTTGACTCTCTAGAGAAAATAGCCCCAGCCTATTCAGCCTCTCCCTGTAGCCCAAATCCTCCAATCCTGGCAACGTTTTTGTAAATCTCGTCCAAACCTTTTCAAGTTTCATAACATCCTTCCCAGAACAGGGAAATTCAAACTGAAAATAGAATTCCAGAAGTGGCTTAATCAATGTCCCGTCCAGCCACAATATGACGTCCCAGCTTCTGTATTCAATACATTGACCAATAACGGAAAGCGTTAATGGAGTCCCATTTGCCGGCGGTTCACCCTTATTCATCTAAAACCTTCTTCTTCATGTACCCAATCAAATGCCTTTTAAATGCTGCAATTGTACTATCCTCCACCCCTTCCTCTGGCAGTTCATTCCATACTTGCAATGCCGTCAACATGAATAAGATGCCCCTTAGATCCCTTTTAAATCTTTTCCCTCTCACCTTAAGCCTGTACCCTCTAGTTCTGGACCTACCGAACTTTGGAAAAAGTCCCTGACTGCTCACCTTATTCATGCCCTTCATGATTTTATAAGATCACCTCTCAGCCTCCAACTCTCCAGGGAAAATAGTCCCAGCCTATTCAGCCTTTCCCAATAGCTCAAACCGTCCAACCCTGGCAAAATCCTTGCAAATGTTTTCTGAACCCTTTCAAGTTTCTCAAAATTATTCCAAGAACAGGGAGATTGGAACTGAAAACAGAATTCCAGAAGGGCCTTAATCAGTGCCCGGGACAGCCACAATATGACGTCACAACAGCTGCATTCAATGCATTGACCAATAACGGGGAGCGTACCAAATGCTGCATTCACTCCCCTGCCGACATGTGACTCGACTTTCAAGGAAATATGAAACTGCACTCCAAGGTATCTTTGTTCAGCAATGTTTCCCAGGACTTTTATTAAGCGTATAAGTCCTGCCCTGATTTGCCTTTCCAAAATACAACAGCTCACATTTATCTAAATTGAACTCCGTCTGCCATTCCTTGCTCCAATGGCCCATCTGATCAAGGTCCTGTTTTAAATGAACTAACCTTCTTCACTGTCCACTACACCTCCAATTTTGGTGTCTTCTGTAAATCTACTGACCTCATATATTCACATTCAAGTCATTTATTTAAGGGCCCAATATCCATCCTTGCAGCACATTGCTGCTCACAGGCCTCCAGTCCGCAAAGCAACCCTCCATCATCCTCTGTCTCCTGCCTTCAAGGCAGTTTTGTCATGGCTTGCTCTCCCTGCATTCCATGTTATCTAACCCTGCGAACCAGTCTGCTTTGTGGAAGCTTGTTGAATGTCCATATAAACAACATTCACCGCCTGGATTAATCAATTTTCTTTGTCACTTCAAAACACTCACTCAAGTTAGTGAGACACAATTGTGCATGTACAAAGCCACATTGACTCTTCCTGATCATTCCTTACCTTTCCAAATAGTTGGATATCCTGTCCCTCAGAATCCCTTCCAACAACTTGCCTGCCACTGACTTCAGGCTCACTGTTCTCTTGTCCCATGGCCTCTCCTTACCACCTCACCTGTCGCTATCAACGATACAAATACATCAGGAGAGGCCCAACAATCACTGCCCTGGATTTCCAGAAAGTTCCACGATACACCTGATCAGGTTCCAGGGCTTTATCCACTTTGATGCGATTTAAGACATCCAGTACCACCTCCTCTGTAACATGGACACTTTTCAAGTTATCACTGTTTATTTCTCCAAACTCTCGAGCTTCCATATACTTCTCCAGTAAAAAAGAAGTGAAATATTTGCATATCTTTCGCACCCCATGTGGTTCCAAAGACAGCTTTGTTGACCTTTAAGGGGTCCTATTCTCTGGTCCAGTTAATCTTTCGTCTGTGATATATTTGTTTAATCTCTTTGGATTCTATTCCAGGACATCCCGGAAAGGCCTACTTCACGGACGGTAATTTTCCTCCGAGTTGATCAACAGTGCTCTCCAACACATACCCTCCACTTCCCACACCTCCGACCTTTATCCCACCCCTCCAGCCACAATAAAGTATATAACCCTGCGGTCTTCACCTTCCACCCCACTAATCTCCAGATACAGCGCATTAACCTCTGTTATTTCTGCTATCTAAAGTCAGACCACACCACCAGAGACATATTTCCCTCCCCAACCCTATCTGTGTTCCGCAGAGACCATTCCCTCTGCACCTCCCATGTTCGGTCCACACCCTCCCACCAACCCATGCTCCACACCCTTGACCCTCCCTTGCCGCCATGGGAAATGTAAAACGTGCGGCCACACCTCCCTCTGACCTCTGTCCAAGGCCTCAAAAGGATCTTTTCACATCAGGCAGAGATTTGCCTGCACATCCCAAAACCTCATATACTGCATCTGGACACTATGGGAAATTTAACATGGTTCATCCAACTAACCTACACATCTTCGGACTGTGGGAGAAAACTGGAACACCCGGAAGAAACCCTCACAGACACTGGGGAGAATGTGTCAACTTGAACACAGGCAGTCGCCTGAGGCTGGAATCAAACCCAGGTCCCTGGTGCTGAGGAAGCAGCGCTAACTACTGAGCCACAATACTGTGGGATCTTTGGTGCTGATGCGCTGCCCCACTGATAACTCAGTCACTCACATTGCCTCATTTCCTAAGTGGCAGTGATGACGGAGTGAAATTATCGCTATACAGTTAATCCAGAGACCCAGATAACGATCTGGGGACCCGAGTTTGAATCCCATCACGGCAGATGGTGGAACGTGAATTCAATAAATATCTGGAAAAAATAATCTAGTGACGACAAGGAATCCACTGTCAATTGTTGGAAAACCCATCTGGTTCACTCACGACCTTTAGGGAAGGAAAACGCTATCCTTACCTGGTCTGGTCTGCATGGGACTTCAGAACTATAGCAATGTGGTTTACTCTTAACTGCCCTCTGTGTAAACGCAGCAATAAATGCTGGCCGAGCCAGTGACAGCCTCATCCTGTGAATGAATAAAGAAAACAGGTCAGGTTTTGTTCCTTTTCTAGTAGGTACATCCTACAAACTGAATCTGAAATGTTCTCGTACACACTGAACAAATACCTTTGCATCCAAGCCATTAACCCTACAGCACTCCGAGGCCATGTTGGTAAAGTTAAAACCACTTATCATTGCAACTATATTATTCTTACAGATAACTGAGGTCTCCTGGTAAAGTCGTGTCTCAATTCCCCGCTGACTATTTGGAGAGAGTCTATAATACAATCCCAGTAAGATGGTCACCCCTTCCTTATTTCTCAGTACCACCCAAATAACTGCCTGGAGGTACTCCCAGGAATATCCTCCGGAAGTCCAGCCGTAACATTATCCCTAATAAAGGACATCACTCCCCCTGCTCTGTTGCTCCCTTTCTATCCTTGCTATAGCATCTATACCCTGGAACATTAAGCTGTTCGTCCTATCCATCCCTGAGTGATGCCTCTGTAATTGCTATAATATTCCATGGCCATGTTGTTCAAAACCATATCCTGGGCCCATCTGTTTGACCTGTCAGGTTTCTTGCATTGAAATAAGTGCAGTGTAACTGGTCAGTCCCACTCATTCTGTGGCATACTCTTGCCTGCCTTAACAGTCTGACATGTGAACAGTACCAGCCTCAGACATACCTTTTTCTCACTATCTCTTTAGGATTACCCCGACTCCCTCACTGGTCTAATGCCTCCCGAGTGGCACTAGCAAGTCTCCCTGCTCGTCAGGACCCCATGATTTCCCCTTCCTATGCAATTGGTACCAATGTACAATGATCTCCCACTGGTTATTCTCCTCTTTGAGAATATTCTGCTTCCTCTGTGAGGCATCCTTGACACTGGCACCAGGGAGACACCACTCCATTCTGATGTCTCACAGTCAGCTGCAGAAACGGCAGACTGGACCCCTGAATGGAGAGTCCCCTATCACTATTGATCGTATGGAACTGGTTATACCTCACATTATGTTAGAAGCCAGTCTCAGTACCAGTAACTTGGCTATCAGTGTTACATTCCCCTGAAAGTCTATTACCACCTACATTTTCCAAAACAGTATACTTGTCTGAGATGGGGATAGCCACAGGAGACTCCTGCAGTATGTATCTACTCCTCCTAGCTTTCCTGGAGGTAAGCCACCTACCTGACTGTATTTGCAGTATCCTGCAACCCTGAGACTGCCCCTTATCACACCCCCAGGCTCCTGTCAATTCCTCACTGCCTTTAATCACTCCTCCACAAATCCATGCGATCCAATAGGATTTGCAATCACACTTCCTGCAGACAATCATCAGGATCGTGGAGACTCTCCGTAATCTCCCACATCCGACAGGAACAGCACGCCACTCTACAACAGAGCAACTCTCTGCCTTAAGAACCTACAGACTAAGACAAAGGCACATTCTTAATTCTCGAAAAATACTGCCAGACAATAACTTAATGCTTACGTTTTATATCTTAAACATTTAATCAAGAGACCGTAAGACATTAAAAAGAAACCCTCACCTTACTCACTATTGTAGATTTAATAAAATAAAACCGACTAAGATTGATATTTGAAGAGACTGAAACTCACTGAGCTGATCCCCGGCTCTGAGTACTTCCAAGGGTGAGGTCTCTCTGAGGGCAGCTGTGAAACGTCACTGTTTCTCTTCTCTGCTCGCTCCATTTCCAGAGAGGTTTATAACTTCACAGCCAGTCAGCTCAGAGAGGTCAGTCCTTGATTTTATTTACTGGGGGTTGTCTTTGCTGTCCAGACCAGTATTTATTGCCCACCTTTATTTGTGTTGGAGAAAGTGGTGGTAGACTGTCTTCCTGAAATTCTGCAGTCCATGTACACCACAGTGATGTTTGGACAACAATCCCCCTCTAGCCCCACAACCCTCCTCGTCTGTGTAATCCCCCTCCATCCTCACCAGCCTCCCTGTCTCTATAATCCCACTCCAGCCTCACCACCCTCCTTGTCTCTGTAATCCCCCTCCAGCCTCACCACCCTCCCTGTCTCTGTAATTCGCCTCCAGCCTCACCACCCTCCCTGTCTCTGTAATCCCCCTCCAGCCTCACCACCCTCCCTGTCACTGTAATCCCCCTCCAGTCTCACCACCCTCCCTGTCTCTGTAATCCCCCTCCAGCCTCACCACCCTCCCTGTCACTGTAATCCCCCTCCAGTCTCACCACCCTCCCTGTCTCTGTAATCCCCCTCCAGCCTCACCACCCTCCCTGTCACTGTAATCCCCCTCCAGTCTCACCACCCTCCCTGTCTCTGTAAACCCCCTCCAGCCTCACCACCCTCCCTGTCTCTGTAATCCCCCTCCAGCCTCACCACCCTCCCTGTCTCTGTAATTCGCCTCCAGCCTCACCACCCTCCCTGTCTCTGTAATCCCCCTCCAGTCTCACCACCCTCCCTGTCTCTGTAATCCCCCTCCAGCCTCACCACCCTCCGTGTATCTGTAATCCCCCTCCAGCTTCAGAAATTACATGTCCGTGGCATAAGATTTTTATTTGGATTCATTTTCGTTTGGATTCATTTTTGTTTCTTTTATATCAAAAATGTAAAATGAAAAAAAAACAAAAAAAAGGGTGAAATATTTCCCCCCAAACAGATTTATGTTGAGTGACCTTTTGGAGAGGCTGACACATGGACGTTTCAGTATTTTATCACAAATTGTACACGTAGAATGATGGAACTTTTTAAAAAAAAACACTGTTAAAAAGGGAGGCAATGGCCTAATGGTATTCTTGCTAGACGAGTAATATGTGTAATGTTCTGAGGATTAGGGTTAGAATCCCAACATGGTTGATGGTGGCATATGAATTCAATACAATCTAGAATGATAAGGCTAATAATGCCCATGAAACTATTGTCGATTCTTAGAAAACACCCATCTGGTTCACTTATACTTGGTAGTGTGGATTAGCAAAGGGATCTTGGTGTCCATGTACACAGATCTTTGAAAGTTCCCACCCAGGTAAATAGTGCGGTGAAGAAGGCATATGGCGTACTGGCTTTTATTGGTAGAGGAATTGAGTTCCGGAGTCCAGAGGTCATGTTGCAGTTGTATAAGACTCTGGTGCGGCCACATCTGGATTATTGTGTGCAGTTTTGGTCGCCATACTACAGGAAGGATGTGGAGGCACTGGAACGGGTGCAGAGGAGGTTTACCAGGATGTTGCCTGGTATGGCAGGAAGATCGTATGAGGAAAGGCTGAGTCACTTGGGGTTGTTTTCATTGGAGAAAAGATGGTTTAGGGGTGACTTGATAGAGGTGGAAAAGATGATTAGGGGTTTAGATAGGGTCGACAGTGAGAATCTTTTTCCACGTATGGAGTCAGCTATTACAAGGGGGCATAGCTTTAAATTAAGGGGTGGTAGGTATAGGACAGATGTTAGGGGTAGGTTCTTTACTCAGCGAGTCGTGAGTTCATGGAATGGTCTGCCAGTAGCAGTGGTGGACTCTCTCTCATTTTGGGCATTTAAGCGGGCATTAGATAGGCATATGGAGGATAGTGGGCTAGTGTAGGTTAGGTGGGCTTGGATCGGCGCAACATCGAGGGCCGAAGGGCCTGTACTGCGCTGTATTCTTCTATGTTCTATGTTCTATGTAATGTCCTTTATGAAAAGAAACTGTCACCCTCACCTGGTCTGACCGACAGGTGACTCCAGACCCACAGCAATGCAGTTAACTCTCAACTGCCCTCATCAACTGAGTGAATAAACAAAATAGATTCATTTTTAAATCGCGGAGGAGAGCTTTTTTCAAAATAAAATCGTGTTTTCAAAATTTAAAAAATGATCACCTTGGTCGGATGGCACTATAGACGCTGCAATAATCAGAGTGAACGAAAGGAACATACAGAGAGATCTGAGATATAAAGTCAGAACAATAAGGTGATAATAGTAGGTGATTTAATATTGCAAACTTGACTGGGACTACTACAGTGTGAAAGGTTTGGTTGGTAAAGAGTTTGTTGAACGAGTTCGAGAAAATGTTCTTTATCATTATGTAAATGTTCCTATCGGAAAGCAAACAACACCTGACCTTTCCTTGGCTGATCAGACAGGGCAAGTGACTGAAATGATAGGACGGGAACAGTTTGGGTGGGAGGAAATTGTGGGGACCATGGAGAAATATTTTTACAACCGATAACTACGGGTGAGCTACCTGATGACTGGAGAGTAGCTAATGTTGTATCTTTGTTTGTGAAGGGATAGGAGGAGAAGGCTCGGAACTGTAGACCTCAGAGTCTGACTTCAGTGGTGGGTGACCTGTTGGAGGTCATTCAGAAGGATAGCGTTTACATGTATTTGGAGAGTTAAGGAATGATTGGGGACAGTCAACATGGTGACGTAAGGGGTGTCTCACAGACTTGATCGAGCTTTTTAAGGTCGTAATCAAGAAGATCGATGAGGGAAGAGTGTTAAACATCGTTTATTTGGACTTTAGTAAAGTATTTGACAAGGTTCTTCATGGGAGACCAATTTGTAAAGTTCGATCACATGGGATTCAGGAAGAACTTGCCAACTGGATACAAAACCAGTTTAACGGTAGGAACAGAGTGTAATAGTGGAGGGTTGCTTTTCAGACTGGAGGCCTGTGACCAGTAGTGTTCTACAGGAATCTGTGCTGGGTCCATTTTTGTTTGCCATGCGTGTAGATGATTTGGGTAAGAATATACAAAGTATGGTTTGTTTGTGGGTGACATCAAAACTGTAAAAGTGGACAGTAACAAAGATTACTTATGATTACAAAGGGATCTTGATCAATTGGGTGAATGGGCTGAAGAGGGGCAGATGGAGTATAATTTGAATAAATGTAAGATATTACATTTTGATAAAATAAACATCTCCTATGGCTTCATTAATTAATTTCACTAATTAAAAGTAAGGCCTTGAGTAGTGATACAGAACAAACAGACCGAGGGGTTCAGGTCTTGTGTCATATGTAGACAGGGTGGTTCCGAAGGTGTTTAGCACACCTACCTTCATTGCTCAGACCTTTGGGTACAGGAATTGGGACGTAATGTTGAGGCTTTACAGGATGCTGGGGAGGCCTTTTCTGCAGTACTGCGTCCAGTTCTGGTTCCCGTGTTATAGGAAGAACGTTATTGGAGAAAGTTCAGAAGATATATCCCAGGATGTTGCCATGAATAGAGGGATGGTGTTGAAGGAGAGGCTGAATAGGGTGAGACTTCTGTCACTGGAGTGTAGGGGGTTGAGGGGTGACCGTAGGTTTATAAAATCACGGAGAGTGTAGATAGGGTGAATGGCTGGGGGGTCAAAGGGGGATTCAAGACTCGGGTGCTTACATTTTGAGGAGAGATGAGAAAGGTTTTAAATAGATTTTAGGATGTTTTATAAATATTTTATAGATATCCTAATAGATATTAGGGTATTTCTACATTTGTGGAATGAACTGCAAGGGGAAATGGTTGTTGTGCATACAATTACAATCTTTAAAAGACATCTGCAAAAGTTCAAAAATAGGAAATATTTGGAGGCAGGTGCAGTTCGTTTAGTTTGGAATTATAGTTGACATGGATTGGTTAGACCACAGGGTCTGTTTCCATGCTGTATAACTTTAAGACTCTAACTCTCGGTGTCTCTGTAAATTGCTCCATGCTCACAACTCTCCCTATCACTGTCACCTCATCAGCTTCACAACTCTTCCTTATCTCTGTAATTCCTCTCCAGCCTCAGAACCCTCACTATCTCTGGTATCACAAAACATCTGTCTCTGTAACATCATCCATTCTCACAATCCTCCCTATCTTTGTAATTTCGAGCCCCACAAACCTCTGTGCTAAGTGCCTTTCTCTAATTCCAGCCTTGAGGATAGCCCATTCTTAACTCAGATTCCTGCACCCTGAGCTCCACAATTTCCTACTAAACCTCTCTGCTCATTTTCCTCATCAAAAAATTAACTGAACATGTATCATCTATTCAAATATCAACAGGTGATCATACCGGGTATGTGTGCTTGATGACCAATATGGATAAGATGGGGGCATTGTGTTCAACAGCTTTATACCAGAGACTCTGACCCCATTTTAGATTAGATTACTTACAGTGTTGCAACAGGCCCTTCGGCCCAAAATGTCCACAACGACCTGCCGAAGCGCAACCCACCCAGACCCCTTCCCCTACATTTACCCCTTCACCTTACACTACAGACAATTTTAGCATGGCCAATTTACCTAAACAGCACATTTTCGGACTGTGGGAGGAAACCGGAGCACCCAGAGGAAACCCTCCGGGGACACAGGCAGAATGTGCAAACTCCACACAGTCCGTCGCCTGAGGCAGGAATCGAACCGGGGTCTCTGGCGCTGTGAGGCAGCAGTGCTAACCACTGTGCCACCGTGCCGCCCATTTTATTCAGTGTTTCTCTGTGATTTTCTCTTTTCGAAGCAGACAGGAGTGGGAAGCAGTGGAGAATCTACATAATACGTGGTCTTCATAGTGAGACAATTCTACCACCACGGGCTGTTTATCCTCCAGCTCCACAATGTCCTATAGCCTATCCAAGCTATCGCGAATCCTGGCACCAGGGAGGTAACATACCATCCTGAATTCATGTCTGTGGCCACAGAAGTGCCTGCCTGTGCCCCAACTATTGAATCCCCTGTCACTATATCCCTGCCACTTTCTATCCTCCCGTTCGGTGCAGCAGAGCTTTCTGTGGTGTCATGACCCTGACTGTTGCTGATTTCCTCTGAGAGGCCACCCCACCCGTAACATCCCAACAGAATCCCAAGTGGTATATCTGTATCTGTTTGAGAAGGGGATAACCACTGGGGTAACCTGCACTCTCTTCCTGTCTATTTTCTTGATCTGATGGTTACCCATTCTCTTTCTGCCGGTGTAGCCCTCACCTGCAATGTGACTAACTCACTAAACGTGCTGTCCATAACATTCGCAGTATCGCAGATGCTCCACAGTGAGTCCAGTCACAGCTCCAGGTCTGAAAAGCTGCAGGTGGGCCCACTTCCTGCACAAATCGCCATCAGGGATACTGGAAGCTTCCCTTATTTCCCACATTGTGCAAGTGTGGCACACCACTGGTCTGAGGGTTCCTGTCTCAATGTCTCTCTTCATTCACCTAGTTACACCCATTAAAAGAATTTAAATGAGCTAGCAACCTTCTTTCACACAAACATTTCCATTATAATCAAAAGCATTAATCTTTACTTAAGCTGTTATGTTATACATTAAAAACTGTTAAGAAATACTCCGCAGGTATCACTTAAAAACTGGCTGTTCCCTTTGGGATCATGTGAATTTCTGAATGGGCTGAACTAAAACTGAGTTTCAGCTTCATCTTCTCCCAGTTTCACCTCACTCTGTTTACATCCAACACCAAAACACTCTCATTGAGCCAAGCAGCACTCTTAGTGCTGCCTTTTCATTTTCATTGTCAGCTCACACCTACAATTTCCTCAGCTTCCTGTACTGTTCTAATGCATCTCAATGGGAGCTCAGGAACAGCAACTCATCTTTCAATTCAGCCTTTTGTAACTCCAGAGTCTACATGGACTTCAGCAGTTTCTGGATGAATGGACAGTTGTTCGAATCTGGAACATTCCACCCGGAAAGGTGCTAGAATTTGATTCCAAAAGGAGTTGTAATGAGACGTTTGCAGGTAATTGATAATAAGGAGATTACAGGTTAACATCATGAAGTGGGTGATTGGGTCTAAATCTGACAGTTCTTACAAAGAGACGAGGTGCAATTTGGATAAATATGTGCGCCCTCTCAGGCCAATATCTCCTTCCTCAGCTGCAGGGACGAGAACAGAGTACATACCCAAAGGGTGAACCAACCACGAATTCTGCTGAACAAAAATATTGGAGATATTTTCCCGCAAACAGAACAGATAAACCTTTCTCCTTCCACAGTTAAATGCCAAAGATGTTCAGATCCTGATGACTCCATTGACTGCAAAAACTTGCGTTGAGATCCCAGCCTCAATTATTCTGATTTAATATCCTATGAAATGAATTAACAAAACAAAACTCAGTCAGTGCAGGAAGAATAGTAAAAACATACTTTTCTCTTGGTATGTGCTTGATGTGTAAATGCCTCTCTTCAAATCGTACACACACCCCCATCCTAGGAAGGGGCCTCACTGTACCTTGCCCCCAATAAAGATGGCGGCCATATCCCAGGACCTATTATCACCTGAGGGCCGCAGCCATTTTCCCATCTGCTGCAAACTCGGGACTAAGAGTTTCGAATTCAGACTTACGAACGGCACAGAGTGTAATTAAAACTTCCCAGTCTAAAGTGACTCATTATCTCCGTCTCCAAGGCCACTCTCCCCTTCCCTGTTTGTGTCTCCCACATTCACCAACGTCCGAGTCACGTGGCACTGCACAGGCAGAGTTACTGGTGACGTGTCATCCCACTGGTAACGCCCCTCATTCACTCCCATTGTTTGGATGACCAGCTGGTTCCACTTCGTCCACCAGTCCCACCACCTTTTCCTATTGGTCCAAAGCTGCCATCAATCAGCTGGACCCCATTATGAGGTCAGTGGTGGGATCCTCCCCCTGTCTGAATCAAACCTAGAAGGTGCATGGATGGTGTCAATCAGGAACAAAAAGCAGAAGGTGTTGGGAAAGCTCAGCAGGTCTGGCAGCATCTGGGAACAGAAATCTGTCCAGTGGCCCTTCCTCAGAACCGATGGGAGCTGGGAAAATTAGAATCTTGACAGTGTGGAAACAGGCCATTCGGCCCAAACGTTCCACAGCGTCCCTCCGAAGGGTATCCCACCCAGACCCATTCCTCTTCCCTATGACTGTATATTTCTCCTGACTAATGCACCTAACCTACACATCCCTGAACATTATGGGAAATTTAGCTTGGCCAGTTCAACTAACCTGCAGATCTTTGTACTGCAGGAGATAGGGGTTAAAGAGTAAATAATAGGCAGGGACAGAACCCAAAGAGAGACCGGAACATTTGGAAAGACAAAGGAATGGATTACGATCTGGCTGGGAGGGAGCATTGCTATTAATGGAGGGGACAGGAACCTGTGTCTGGCAGCATCTCAGTGGAGGTGGCGGAAATGGCGACTGATGATTTACGTTCTGCTGCAAAAACAGACCCCGAGCTTCCAGCTGCCTGCCACTTTAAACACACGAGCCTGTTCCCTGGCCAACATCTGTCTCATGCTTACTGCAGTATTCCAGTGAACCCAGAACATATCAAATGGCCCCATATTTCAAGGAATGCAATTTCCCCTCCCATGTGATCAATACCATCCAATGTATCTCCTCCACATCCCGCACCTCTGCCTTTGAAATCCACACCTCCAACTGCAACAAAGATAGAACACGCCCCCCCCCCACCCCCCCCGCCCAAGGCCTTACCTTCCGCCCAGATACAACACATCATCCTCTGCCATTTACACTACATACAATCAGACCGCACCACCAGATTCTTAAGGGGTTTGACAGAATCAATACTGATGTGTCTGAGGGTAAATACTGAGGGGGGAGTCTGAAACCAGATTCTGAGTCAGTCACAGAATCAAGGGTTCTGCTTTGGATTCGTCAAGTTTAAGGCAACACAGACAAGGGTAAGGGGTTTCAGTAGCAATGGAGCTGGGGTGAGGAGGAGACAAGCAACGTTTAAGAGATTGGAATTCCTGGTGTTTGGGATTGTGTAGATGTCTAATCAGAAGGTCAACTTCGCGTCAGATATAACAGCGAGTCTAGTTCTCCTGCATAGTTCCCAGTGAGAGGGAGAGGCTCAGCCGTAAGGGAAAGGAATTTGTAAGGCAACGGGTTTAACCATTACAATGTTTCATTGGAGGAAACTGCACCTAATCGAGTAGTGGGAGCGTGGTAAGCAGTTTGATAACTGAGTAACAGTGGAGTAATGGAGAGGGATGATGGGGAGGGAGAGCTGGGCATTGTCATTGTACATGTGAAACCCAACATGGTACTTTTGCACAATGTCACCTCCTGGCAGTATGTAGGTGAGATATAGGAGGGGCCAAGGATAGATCCACGGGGGACACCAAATGCAAGGAATTCAGAAAGGAAAGGGAGAGTGGAGATGGAGCAGGATTTTCCAACAACCGTGAGGTCAAATGTTAGTTTTTCACAGAATGGGAGAGAAGGACATAACCAGAAAAGACAGAACAATCGGTGAGGGGGACTGATGATGAGGAGGAGAAAAGAGAGTTGGAAAGTCTATGGTTTAGTGATATTAGGGTAAAGGGTCAAGATGAGCACTGGTAAGGCATGACATGAGATGAGATTGGAGAAAGATGTAGGTTTGGACAAAAACCGGGAACACCATGTGAGGCAGTTTGACTCAGTGGGCTAGTGGGAGGGAGGGAAGCAGCAGATCGGATTATCTCAGTCTTAGTGACAGAGAAACTCCATGTGCTCCAAACTCTTGCTGTTGGAGAGAAGGATGGAGGACACAGGATGATGAACAGTGTTTCACAAAGAAACAAAACCTGGGTAAGTGATATTTAAAGCGAGTGAACAAACCTAATGTATTTAAATGTTATCCAAAATATTAAAACAAATGACTGAAGTCCTGGTAAGAATCCCATCTTGGCAGATGGTGGAATCTGAATTCAAGAAAAAATAACTAGAATTAGGAATCTCCTGATCTCCATGGAATCATTGTCAATGGCGGAAAAAACCCTGGAAACCTGACAGTGACCCAGCCAGCTACTCACTGTATTAATCACTGCAAAGTCTCAACAAAGGAATGAAACTGGATGGACCACTCGGCATCTAAGAAGGCACCATTTAATACAACCACAGAATCAGCCCTCTCGATGGTGCAACGTCCTCCAGACTAACATCTGGATTTTGGTGCCAAAGGCTGCAGAGCTGTCTCACAGACCAATCAAGGAACAGCCTGACATATTCATACTCATGAAATCAACCCTTACAGACAATGACCAGAAACCACCATCACCATCGCTAAATATTGAGATTGTGGTGATGAAAAAGCACAACAGGTCAGACAGCATCCAAGAAGAAGTAGAATCGACGCTTCGAGCTTAAGCCCTTCATTACCCTGACCTGCTGTGCATTTCCAGCACCAGACTCTTGACTCTGATCTCCAGCATCTGCAGTCTTCACTTTCTCCTGAAATCTCTGGATATGTGCAGTCCCACCAGCAGGACAGACCAGGCAGAGGTGGTGGCACAGTGGTGTCCAGACAGGGAGGATTTGTCCTCGGAGTACTCAGCATTGACTCCGGACAACAGGAAGTCTCATGGCTCCTGCTGATTACCATGTACCGTCCTCCTTTGGCTGATGAATCACTTCTCCTTCATGTTGAACAACATTTGGAAGAAGCACTGAGGAAGTAAAATGGTGTCAAACGTACTCTGGGTACAGGATTTCAATGTCCACAATCGAGACTAGCTCTGCAACAGAATTACTGACTGAGCTGGTCAGGTCCTAAAGGACATAGCTGCTCAACTGAGTCTGCAGAGGGTGGTGAGGGAACCAAGAGGGAAAAACATACTTGATCTCATTGTTATGAATTGACCAGCTTCAGATACATCTGTCCATGACCGTATCGGTAAGAGCGACCATCACACATTCCTTTTGGAGACACAAGTCTTGCCTTAAAGATGAGAAAAACCTCCATTGTGTTGAGTGGCACTATCACTGTTCTAAATGGGACAGACTTCGAAGAGATGTAGGATCTCAAACTGGGTATCTCTGAGGCACTGTGGGACATCAACAGCAGCAGAACTGCACTCCAGCACAATCTGTCATCTCATGGGTTTGTAAATCCCGCTCTCACCCATCACAATGGACAGTAAAGGAGGGCATGTCATGAGCAGCACCAGGCAGACTTACAAATGAAGTGCCAACATGGTGAAGCTATCAAACAGAACGACCTGCATTAAACAGCATCAGCCGCAAGCAACAGAGCTACGTTATCCTACATCCAATGGAACAGATCGGAGATCTGCAGTTCTGCCAAACCCAGTTGTGAACAGTGATGGACAATTAAACAACTCACTGGAGGAAGCATCGCAGATATCCCCACCCTTACTGATGGAGGGGCCTCACACATCCATGCACCAGATAAGATGACAGCATTTGCAGCAATCTTCAGCCAGAAGTGCAAAGTGGGATGATCCATCTCAGCCTTCTCCAGTGGTTTCTAACATCACAGATGTGAGTTTTAAGCCAGTTCGATTCAGTTTGAATAACATCAAGAAATGGTTAAGTAGTTAAAGGCTACTGGCCCTGTCAATATTCTGGCAATAATACTGATGGCTTGTGCTCCAGAACTTGCCACCCACCGAGCCAAGTACCTCTCCAGCACTGGCATCCACCGACAATGTGGAACATTGCCCAGGGATGTTCAACACAAAAACACAGGGCAATCCAACCCAGGCAATTTCCATCTATCAGTCCACACTCGGTCAGCTGTAAAGTGATGGAAGATGTTATCAACAGGGCTACCAAGCAGCAGCTGCTCAGCAACAGCCAGCTGAGTGACACTCATTTTAGGCACCACCACGGCCACTCAGCTCCCGATTGTGTTACCGCCCTGATTCACAATCTGGCAACCAGATGAATCCCAGAAGCGAGGTGAGAGTGACAGCTCAGTCCCACTCCAAGACCACTATTTCTAGCTGATTCCACCCTTGTCTCAGCTCATATATTTCCATCCACCTTGTGTTATCTCCAGACTTCATTTTCCAAACACACTCAGGGCCAGCTTCCCACATTCAACCTCCCTGTAATCTCAAGAAAGTCTAAATCTCTGCTTGTTGATTCATCAAAAGGCTCCTAATTATAATCAACAGCATACAGCCATAGAGATGTACAGCAAGGAAACAAGACCCTTCGGTCCAACCCGTCCATACCGATCAGATACCCCAACCCAATCTAGTCTCACCTGCCAGCACCTGCCCAATATCCCTCAATTTCAAATTCTCACACTTGATTTAATTCCTGGCTGTGATAATCCCTAGCTCCCTGCACCACACACACTTTGAGACCCCGACAACTCATTTTCTTCGAGACTCCAACCATTTGTTAATTCATTACTTCACCTGTGTGGCTGTTTCTACAGTTGCTGAAGCAGTATGGTCTGAAATTCGCAGCAAAAACCTCACAGGTCTGCTGTCTACCTTTAAGACATCCCTCAAAACCTGCTTTTTGGCAATGCTTTTGGTCACCTGACCTAATAGCTCCATCTCCGGCCTTATATCTAAAGTTCTCAATAGTATTTTTGTGGAATTATAAGCATGATAATAAAAATACAAACTGTTGTTGATTTGGACATTATTTTCAAATCATCACTGTTGCTGTAATGAATAATCTATAATGCCACTTACCCAACCACATTGTAGGAGCACCTTCACCACACAAACTGCAGCTGTACAAGAAAGTCAAACATCCCCCTCTCCACAAGCAACAGGTCTTTGGCATTAATCACTGGTTTCTGTGCAAGGAGAAACACAGTTGATGTTTCAGGGAGTGCAAAATTGATTACAGGGAATGAAAATGGTGCAGAATTTCATAGTCAGAAATGGAAGGAAAATACACTTGCTTTTTGGAAAAAAGAATTCTTGACTGTCAAAAATATTCAAGAAAAAAGTAATCTGATAATCTAGCAGCACATGGTCAGGGGCTGGGCCGCAGTGAAAAACTCATTTACAAATGGTCTATAAAAGTAATAATACAGTAGTAAACAGACCAAAAATACACCCATGGTTCGAGACTGAGGAAGCTAGATATTGACAAAGTGGCCATGAGGGAGCCCAGAGGTGAATCAGAGCAGTATGGGCTGCTATGATCACAATGACTCTATACCAGAGAAAGGCTGCACATGCGCCTGGCTGCACCTTGCCCCCTACAAAGATGGCGGCTTCGCACGTTTCCAGTGAATCGTTGTCCCGAATAAAGATGGCGGCGCTCACTCAGGCCTGCAGCCGCGCTGAGGCCATTCCTCATTTACTGCAAACAAGGGACTGGGATGTTCAAATTTGTGTTTTCCGACGTGCACAATTTGTTTGTAATAGCTCTCCGCTCATAGCAGCGCAGAGTTTCTCCCGTTTCCCTGTTTATTTATTTCCTTACCGTATCCTTTCTCTCCATAACTTCCCGAGCATTCATTACAGCGACTCTGCGCCGCGCGCGAGGGTGATCACATGGTTGTTTAGCTCCGCCCTTCATTCACTTTGATTGGTTGGAGGACCAACCTCCCGCTAGGTCCTCCAGCTCCGCCCACCGTCCTTTTATTGGTCCGGTGCTGACATCAATCACCCGGAGTCCCTTTGTTGGCGAGAACATGCGGAGTGTGTCCTGTTTTCGCTGATATGATGGGTAATGTGATGGGAGAGTTTACTGAGGGTAAGAATTCCCTTTGTGTGAGCTCTGCAGATTTTCTTTATTCATGGAGGGAATTGCCTTCCTACTCATGACTGTATAGCTGTGATTGATGAATCAATGCCATCTGAATCAGTACATAAACACCCCATTTTCACATCTGAGACCTTAAGCACATTGTATCACGCTCTTCTTTCGAGACAAAAAACATGAAACGGAGCCACAAGGAATCGGAGCAGGAGGAGGGCATTCATCGCCTTCAGCTTGTTCCCCCATTCTATCAGATCATGGCTGGGCCAACCCAGACCTCAACACCTCTTTTATGCTTGATCCGCATAGCCCTCAACTGCTCAATCTTTCAAAAATCTATCTGCCCTCTTTTAAAATAATTTGAGATAGAATCATAGATTCCCTACTGTGTGGAAACAGGCCCTTCAGCCCAACAATCCAGAACAACCCTCCGAAGAGTAACTCAACCATTCCCCTCCCACATTTAACAGTCACAAAAGTTTGGGTGAGAAAATTCTAGCCATTCACTGAGAGAAAAAAATCTTTACTTTTTCTAAAATGAATGTTCCCTTATGTAATGTCCCCTGGTTTGAGACTTCACTGGTGCTAGAAGATCTAGTCAACATCTATCCTGTCAAGCTCCTCAGAATCTTGATTCCATAAGATCAACCCTGCTTATCTATTCTTGATAGGTCAACCCTTTCGTCCTCGAAGCAGCTAAGTGAATCTTTTTTGAATGGTCTCCGATGTTGGTTTATCCTTTATTAAATATGGGAGCTAACATTGTATATAGTCCTCCAAGTGAGGACTCACCAACAGCCAGTGTGGTTAACCAATCCTCAGTCCATGCCAATGCATTACCCCGATAACATGAGCTCATAAATCGTGCAATTAACTTATATGTAGCACCTTATCATTTACATTTTTAAAATCCAAATACAGAACATCTTTGGCTTGCCCTTTATCAGCCCTGCCTGTTATCTCCTCAATGAACTGTCGTAAATTTGTCAAATATAGTTTCTCTTTCACAAAACCCAGTCTACCATGTTTAATGATTAGCTTTTCTAAATGTCCTGCAATTTCTTTCTTTCATATTCGACTCTGTAGATTCTTTCAGTAGATTTGCTAAGTATGATTCCCCTCTCTAAAATCCATGCAGACTTTGTCCAATCCTGTCACTGTTCAGTAAGAAACTTGACTGTACTCCAATATAGTTAGTAAATGTATCTGTATTTATTTTTAAAAATTGATTACTTATAAATGATGGACCAATGCAATATCAATGAATTATTGACTCTGAATTTGGGTTATAACGTTTTATTTGTTAATTCCTTTTCGTACTGTGTTATGCAGACAGTACCAAGTGATCACTCTTAATTGTGAGTAACTTTGAAAATAATATATTTTAAAAATGACATTCCAAAATGCTGCCTTATTATTGTGCAAGGAGGATTTTGCATTCAATAGTTTGCAGATAAAATTGAACAGATTTTTGCTGCAATTTGGCCAGACTGCAGGTTACAACAAAGTGGCAACTCTTGTCAAATTCTTACTTGACACTGCCCAAGGCAATACTGATGGGACTTCACTTTGCCATTCTTGTTCACTAGCTTTATTTCCAGGTTTAATTCTATAATCATTCTAGAGCTTCTAATTTTAGACAACTTCTCTTTTAGTTACATAAGTAAATATCATACTGAAATGTTGCACTGAATGGTACCAAATCTGAAATTAGTCTCTAATCTGATAGTAACATGCTCTGACCCTGCTACATATGTATTGGCATAAGTCTATGCCAGTTATTATTCTGAAGTCTGTGATTTCTGATGAAGGGCTTATGCCCGAAACATCAACTCTCCTGCTTCTCGGATGCTGCCTGACTTGCTGTGCTTTTCCAGCATAATACTTTTCGACTCTGATGTCCAGCTTCTTTGGTCGTCACTTTCTCCTTTGATCAACAAAAATTATTCTTGGTTTAATCTTCTCAAAAGTGCAATAGGAACAAATACATGAAATTCAGGTATCTCACATTTACCTTAACTATGTGAAGTCTACGAGATTACTAAATTATTGTCAGTAATTGAAACCGTGCTGACAACCTTGTGCAGTATCAGTGCCTCAGCTTCAGAGTGTTCCCAGATATCGCACAGCTGCAGTATTTTGTTTTGCACTCAGCTATATGTTGTTCTCACTTGTTTCTTTGTGAAAGATTACAAAATTAACTTGGATGAATGAACTTATGATTTCTTTAACCAATGTTGGGAGAAAAAAAATGTCAGTATTTCAAGTGCTGATAAAGTAAAATAAACTGATAATCAGTAGAAAGGGGTTAAGATGGATATGGAACAAATGCTGGCAAATGGGACTAGATTAATTTTGGATATCTGGTCAGCATGGGCAAGTTGGACTGAAGGGTCGAAGTTTGTGTTGTGCAACTGTGACTTCATTCTCTCAATTATTCAAGAAGTTGAATACTTCGAGGAGGAAAAGGAGAATTTATGCAGAGAATACACTTGCAATGATGATTGAGGTATATCAAACTCACATTATTTCATGACCTTTTCCTCTGGGTTCTTCAATGAACAAACTTGTTTTATTATCTGAATAACTATGTATCATGTGATTTGTTTTGCACAATATATTTCGTTAGGATCTAGTGAACTATTAAGAAGTGTTCATTTTTAAAATTTAGGCAGCTTGATTGTTCAGCAAGAAAAGTTTAGCGTTTTACCCCCCCCCCCCCCCCCCCCGACTCATTGCTCTATTAAAGATCACAAGCTTTTTATTTTTTCTGGGCACTGAATATATGGAAGTCAATTCTGAAGGAAATAATCCTCGTCGGTAATGTTCCCACATATGGGGAGTAATTGCTTCTGGTCATTCTTCAGGTTATAGAGGCTTGTAAAGAAATGAGTTGGCCAAAGTTAGCAACATCATTTGGATTGACTATGCTCATTGGGGAAACTTGCAGGATCTGTAGAAGGAACACGTGTTTCAGAGTGTATGCAATAAACCTGAACATTGTTATTTTTGCACAGATCTTGGGACCCGACTGGAGCAGCAATGAGACTTGTATTGTTTCTTAAATTTCCGAGCTTGCCAAATTATTGTTGGTAAATGCAGGTGACTTTATCAAAGCACATTTCACACGCCCCAGCTAGGAATTTGGTCCCAATCCTGTCAGTCCATCCATTCCTATGGATAACAGGTATTTTAAATGTGAGCATTCCATTTAACTATTTGATTTGAATACTTCAGTGGTTAAGTCCTCTTGGATTGTTAATTTCAAATTACTCAATGTGATTTTTTTGTCCCCCCTGAATTTGCCAAGCACTGGGCAGTTCTGGAATATTCCAAATATTTACAATCGATGCACTCACACTATTGAAGGCAACCTTGAAGATTTGAAAACAACAATACATAAGTAACTTTATGAATTGCTTACTGTACACCAACAACGGAAGCCAAATACTATTGAAACCACAGATTGTCTCTCAAGGATTCCCAAATATAAACAGTATATTCCTGATATGCTCACTATCACCATCTGGGAGCAGTCTCCCAAAGGGCTCCCAGAATTTAGAAAGCACATTCACTGCCCTCCAAAGCTAAATCTGCTGTCACAGGCTTCACTCTTATTGTATACAATGACATTTATTGTCCAGTTCTTTGACGTGACAATGATTTTACAAACAATTTATAAACTACTTTAAATCCTGAAGAAATGTGATGTCACCCCTTTGTAGAAGTGAATGGAAAGTGTGATGTTTGCTTGACCTTTGGCTCTATGTATCAGACTGAACTGAACCTTTACCAAGATGTGGGATGTTTCGTACACATTTTGTTTAAAAAAGCAAAGATTATGCTCTAAGATTTAAATGTTCAATCAGGTTTAATAAAAATCCTTCCAAAAATTGAGAGTTTGACTTCAGCTCCTTTAAAGAGACATGTTCTCAGCCTGGACGACATGCCAGCAGCAGTACCAGTACATAAAATTGAGGTGTCAACCTGGTGCAGCTACCAAACCTGCATGCCAAACAGTGCAAGCAACACCAAATAGAACTATGTGATCCCACAACCACTGGATCAGATCTGAGCTCTGCATTTCTGCCACATGTTTGGTGATGGACAATTAAACAACTCACTGCAGGAAGCATCACAGATATCCCCATCCCTACAGGCAGAAGGGTCTCAATCATCCATGTAACAGATACGACAACAGCATTTGCAGCAATCTTCAGCCAGCAGTGCCAAGTGAATGAGCTTCCCCATTGGTCCCTGACACAGATGTGAATTGGATTAGTTGAAAATTCATTTCAAATCAGATCAAGAAATGGTCAAATAGTGTAAAGGCTCTGGGCCCTGCCAGCATTGTGGCCATAAGACTGATGGCTGTGCTCCAGAACTTGCTGCCCACCAAGACATGTACTGCTCTAGCACTGGCATAATATTCTCCATCTTTGGCCTTTTGTCAAAAGTTCTCAACAATGTTTTTGTGAAATTAAAAACGTACTGATTTTTACCGGTATCTTCTACTCTTCACTATCGCTGAGTGAATAATCTGTTCTGTCTCTTACCAAACCACGTTGTGGGAGCACCTTCACCATCCAAACTGCAGCAGTACAAGAAGTCAAATATTACCCTCTCCACAGGCACCAGGGCTTTGGCATTGATCACTGGTACCTGTGGAAGGAGAAATACACACGATTTTTCAGGGAGTGCAATATGAATTATAGAGAACGAAAATGGTGCAGAATTTGGCTGTTAGAAATAGAAAGAAAATTTACTCGCTTATTGGAAAACAGACTTCTTGACTATCAAAGACATTGTGAGAAATAAAACCTGATAATGAGAAGCATATGGTCACGAGTTGGGCAGCAGTAGACAATTCATTTACAAAAGGGTCTGTGAACATAATAGTAAAATACTAAACAGAGCAAAAATACACACGAGACACTGAGGAAGCAAGATAATGAACAAGTGGACATCAAGGAGACCAGAGGAGAATCAGAACAGTGTTCACTTTTATGATATCACAGTCAGAGATGACTAGCACTGAAACAGGCTCTTTGGTCCAACCGTCTATGCCAACCAGATATTCTAACCTAATCTATTCCCATTTGCCAGCATTTGGCCAACATCCCTCTGAACCCTTCCTATTCAAATGCTTTTTAAGTGTTCCAATTTTAGTTGCCCTTTAGGCTCCTTTTGAATTTTCCTCTCTTAACCTAAACCTATATCCTCTAGTTCTGGGCTCCACGAACCCAAGGTAAACACCTCGTCTATTTATGCTATCGATGCCCCTCATGATTTTATAAAGCTCTATAACATCACACCTCAGCCTATGACACTCCAGGGAAAATGGACCCAGCCTATTATGCCTCTCCCTGTGACTCAAATCCTCCAACTCGCAACATCCTTGAAAATCTATTCTCAAACCTTCCATGTTTCAGTTCCTCCTTCTGATAGGAGGGAGACTAGAATTGTAAACAATATTTCAAAAGTGGCCTAACCAATGTCCTGTTCAGCTCCGTTACTCAATGCTGTGACCAATAAAGGAAAGCATACTAAACAACTTCTTCACTATTCTATCTACTTTCAAGGATCTATGAACCTGCACTCCAAGGTCTATTTGTTCAGCAGGAATCTCCAAGACTTTACAATTCAGTGTGTGTCTTGCTCTGATTTGCTTTTCTAAGATGCAACACCTCACATTTATCTAAATTAAACCCTATCTGCCACTCCTCAGCCCATTGACCAATCTGATCAATATCCCATTGTATTCCGAGATATCCTTCTTCACTGTCCACAATATCTCCAATTTTGGTGTCATCTGCAAACGTACTATCTGTACCGCCTCTCTTCACATCAAAATTTTTTAAATGAATGACGAGACATATCCAGAATAAAAAGCATCCATTTCCCTGGGTTTGAATGTGCTCTGTGTAAATCCTGCCCCATGACTCTATCAGGGAGAGCTGCACATACACCCCTCTAAACGTTGCCCCCGACAAAGCTGGCGGCTGCGCGCGTGTCCAGTGAGTCGTTGCCCCGAATAAAGATGGCGGCGCTCACTCGGGCGGGATCACTCGATGAGGCATTTTCCCCTTTGCTGCAAAAACGGGACTGTAAGTTTCAAATTTGTGTTTTCCGATGTGCACCAAATGTATGTAAAACCTCTCAGCCCATACCTACACCATTATCCTCCCACTTCCTGCTGTTTATTTCTTTCCTTACCGACAGCCCTCCAGCCACACGTCCTGAACACGCGCGCCGACGGCGAGGATAATCACGTGGTATAGTCTAGTCCATTTACTCTGGTTGGTTGGAGGACCAGGTCTTCCAGCTCTGCCCCGTCTTTCCATTGGTCCGCTGCTGACATCAATCACCCGGGGCCCATTGTTGGTTAGAGCATGCGCACTGCTTTGTGGCTTCTGCTGCTGTTCATAACTTACGAGAGGGACAATGTTAAAAATCACACAACCACCTGATGAAAAAGCAGCAAAACTAGTGCTTCCAAATAAACCTGTTGGACTCTAAAGTGGTGTTCACTGAATTATAATTTTGTCCATCCTAATCGAAAACCAGCACCTGCAAGTCACGAGTGAGGGAGGAATGCATAATATAAGAACAAAAGAACTAGGAACAGGAGAAGGCCGTCCTGCCCTTCGAGCCTGCTCTGCTATTCAACAAGATCATTTCGTGAACGCAGAACCATTTACCCGCGTTCTCACCACATCCCTTAATTGATTATTTTTTTTTAAAATAAAAATCTACCTTAGCTTTAAAAACGTTTATTGAACTAGCATCAACTACTTTCCTGTGCAATTAATTCCATAGTGGTTAAGAAGTTCCTTCTCAATTCAGTGCTAAATTTGCTGCCTCTAATCTTGAGATGATGCCATGTTGCCCTCGCTTCACCTGCCAGTGGAAACATTCTCACTACTTTTGTTTTTTCCATTCAATACATTATTTTATATGTTTCCATTCTTCTGAATTACAATGAATACAATCCTGTGGGATATAGGTAAAACAGTGTTTTACTGTCCTCCTGCGAACATTGAACAGCGAAATTGAGTACTAACTTCAGTGTATAATTGTGGGATATAGGTAAATAATTACTAACTTTAGTATATAATTGTGGATAATTGAGTAACTTTAGTGCATAATTATTCTTGCAAATAATTTCTTCCATCATGATAGTTTAAATAATTTACAATTTCAGCAAAAGAGCTGAGATAGCTGAAGCGCATAAACTAGGCAAGAAAAGACATATTGTTAAAATGTATTTTAAGCAATGGAATGTACCTATGAACAATAGAAGATGTTACAAGCAAACAGATAAAGTGAAAAGAACATCAAGATCGAGGTTTAGCAAAATCTCCCTTATGTCAGCACTTACAGAGGGGAGGGTCGCCAGCTTGGATAAGGGGGAAGTAATAATGGCAGAGCGCACCTGGGTAGTGGCAGAACGCAATAAGGGAGATTGATAGGTATGAAGACCTATGAGGTAAATGGGGAATACCGAAAATCAAAACTGTATACATTGTAAAGCAATCCCTGAATGTGTGTGCCCACTGGTCACCCCTTCTTGCAAGAAGGTTCCAATAAAATTCGCTGGTTCAGATTTTGACTAGAACTGAAATTTATTATACTGTGAGTTTTATTTCTCACAATCCCAATCTACTCAGTCTCTGTTAAGCCAACCCTCTCAACTCCAGAATCAACCTAGTTTACCTCCTCTGCACGCCCTCTAGAGCCAGTACGTCCTCCCTCACGTAAGGAGATAAAAACTGCATGCAGTACTCCAGGTGTGACCTCACCCAACACAGCTGGAACATAATCTTTGCATTTAAACACAATCCCTACAGCAATGAAGGACAAAATTCCATTTGCCTTCTGAATGGATCGTTGTACCTGGTGACCAACCCTCATGCAGAAGGATACCCTGGTGCCTCTGCATAGCAAATGTGCAACTTTTTAAAAGTCAAGTAATAATCTCCTTTGTAATGTTACTCCAAACAAACAGTATGACTTTACATTTATGAACATTGTATTCCATTTGCCAGACCATTGCCCACTCACTCAATGTATCTATGTTCGTCTACAAAGTTTCACAGTCCTCCGCACACTTTGTTCTGCTACTCATCTTAGTCTCATATGCAAAATTTGACACCCTACATGTGGTCCTCACCTCCAAATTATCTGGATCAATTGTAAATATTTGCAGTCCCAACACTGATCCCAGAAGTACACAACTAGTCACTGATTGCCAGCCAGAATAATACTCATTTATCCCCACACTTTGCTTTCTTTTATTCAACCAATCTTCTATCCATGCTAATACTCTACCCCTAACACCATGCACCCTTATATCATGCAACAGCCTCTTGCACAGCACCTTGTTGAAGATCTTTTGGAAATCCAGGTACTCCACATCCATTGGGTCCCCGTTGTCCACCTTGCTCGTAATGTCTTCACAGAATTCTGAAATATTTGTCCAACATGACCTGCCCTTCATGAACCCATGCTGTGTCCGTCCAATGGGACAATTTCTATCGAGATTCCCTGCTATTTCTTCCTTGATAATAGACCCAAGCATCTTTCCCACTACAGAGAATAAGCTAACTGGTGTATAATTTCACATCTTCTGTCCACTTCCTTTTTAAAATAGTGTCGTCACTTTTGCTGTTTTCCAATCTGCTGGGACTGCCACAGAGTCCAGTGAATTTTGGAAAATTATTGCCGGTGCATTTGCTATTTCTCCTGCCATCTCCTTTCGTACCCTGGGATGCATTCCATCAGGGTCAGGAGACTTTTCTATCATTAGAACAATTACCTCCAACAGTCAACACTAGCTGTTCCATAATAATGATAATTTCCAAATCCACACCTACCGTTGTCTCTTTGTTAATTACTGGCAAGATATTAATGTCCTCCATTGTGATATTCCATAACTAAATGCTGCTTCTCATTTTCCAAGGGACCAACATTTACTTTAGCCATTCTTTTCTCAAAATTATTTATTTATTTATTATTTCTATGAAATTTTGCTCTCTGTCTTTATAGTCTGTGCTAGTTTATTTTTCTCCTGTTCTATCTTACTATTTTTTATAGCTCTGGTGTGACTTTCTGTTGACCTTTAAAGTTTTCCCAGTTCAAGTTTCAGTCTGTTTTTGGCCACTTTGTATGGCTTCTCTTTCAATTTGATCGCTTTCCTTAGATACCCATCTCAGAGTATGCCTTTTCTCACAGTACTTCCTTTTCACCGGAATATACCTTTACTGAGCACTTTGTAACATGTCTTTGAAAATCTGCTGCTGGTCATCAATAGTCCCACCATAAAATCATTGTTTTCAGTCTACTTTATCCAGTTTCGTCCTCATTCTATTGCAGTTCCCTGTGTTCAAGCACAGGACCCAGGTATTAGATTTTACCTTCACACTTGCCATATCTATTCTAAATTCAACCATACAGAGATCACGTCTTCCAAGGGGTTCCCCTAACTCTGAAGTCAATAATCATTCCTGCCTCATTGCACAGGGGCCAGATCTTGGATAGCCTGCTCCCTTGTCAGTTCCATTTCATAGTTTTGTTGAACACTATCACAGATACAGTTAACAAACTCAAGGCTACCCTGACTGAGCTGGTTCAACCAATCGACATGTTGATTAAAATCACCCATGATAATAGCCGTACCATTTTTACAGGCATTAGTTATTTCTTTGTTTATTGCCCATCACAATGTGATATTACTATTTGGTGACCTACACACTGCACCTATCAGTGAATTTCTTGTTATAATTTTGAATGCATCATTCCTGTTTCTCCTAATGTATGGCAATAACAACAACTACTTGCATTGTATGGAATCTTTCACAATGGCAAATCTCCTAAGGTGCTTCATGGATGATCAAAACATTGATTAAGGAGAATAATTTTTAAAAAAATCTTAAAGGAGGATAGAAAAGGTTAGGGAGGGTATTTGACAGACTTCTGCCCTTGACAGCTCCAATTGTGGAGTGATGCAGGTGGGGTGGGTTGGAAAGGGAACATGCAAAGGGGAAACGGAGGAGTGCAGGCAGTGTATAAGGTCTCCAGGACAGAGGAGGTTCCAGACTGAGCCTGTCTGTCATACAGAGTATGGCTGCCTCATGGAGTTTGAAGCTCTGCAATGGGTCCAGGCATGTCATGTTAGTCAAAGATAGTATAACGGCGGCTGAGAGAACTTTTGATGAGGACTCATCTACTGAGGTAGTGTGGGTTGAGGTTAAAAACAGGAGAGGAGAGGTCACACTGCTTGGAGTTTTTTATAAGCCTCCGCAGAGTTCCAGAGAGGTGGAAGAGAGGATTAGCAAAATTATTCTGGGTAGGCGTGAAAGTAACAGGGTGGTCATTATGGGGGCTATAACTTTCCCAACATTGACTAGAAATGCTATAACTTTAGTATGTCTGATGGATCAGTTTTTGTCCAATGTGTACAGGAGGGTTTCCTGACACACTATGCCGAAGGGCCGACAAGAGATGAGGCCACATTGGATCTGGTCCTTGGTAATGAACCAGACTAGGAGTTTGATTCAGTTGTAGGTAAGCATTTTGGAGAGAGTGATCATTTAGTTTAGCATTGGAAAGGGATAGGTACATGCCACAGGTCAAGATTTATCAATGGGGCTGGGGCAATTATAATGCGATTCAGCAAGAATTAGGATGCAAAATGCAGGGGATGCAGACTATTGAAATGTGGAGCTGGTTTAAGGAACAGATATTGCGTGTCCTTGATAGGTATGTCTCTATAAGGCAGGGAGGAAGTGATCAGGTAAGGAAACTGTGGCTTACTGCAGAAATTGCATCTCTTGTTAAGAAGATGTTGGAGCTTATGTGTTGATGAGGCAAGATGGTACAGATGAGGTGATGGAGAAGCACATATCAGCTAGGAAGGATTTAAAGAGAGAGTTAAGAAGAGCAAAGAGGACACTAGCAGTCTTCAGCAAATAGAATAAAGGAGAACCCTAACGCATTCTATAGGTATGTGAGGAATAAAGCGATAGGGTAGGAATAGGACCAATCAAAGACAGAAGTGGGAAGTTGAGTGTGGACCCTGTGGAGATTGGAGAGGTGCTAAACGAACATTTCTCATCAGTTTTCACTCAGGAAAAAGGAGAATATTGTAGAGGAGAAGAACGAGGTAAGAGATGTTAGACTAGAAAGGATCGAGGTTAGTTATGAACAGATGTTATCAATTCTAGAAGGAGTGAAAGTAGACAAGGCCCCTGGGCTGGATGGGATTTATCCAAGGATTCTCTGGGAAGTTAGGGAGGAGACAGGTGAGCCTTTGGCTTTGATATTTAAGTCGTCATTGTCTACAGGTTTGGTACCAGAGGACTGGAGGATTGCAAATGTTGTGCTCTTGTTCAAGAAGGGTAGTAGAGATGACCCAGGTAATTATAGACCAATGAGCATTACTTCTGTTGTCAGAAAGATATTGGAAATGATTATAACGGATAAGATTTATAATCATCTAGCAAACAACAATTTGATTTCAGATAGTCAACATGGTTTCATCAAGGGCAGGTCGTGTCTCACAATCCTCTGAGTTTTTTGAGAAGGTGAACAAGCATGTAGATGATGGTCAGGCAGTTGACATGGTATACATGGACTTCAGTAAAGTCTTTGATAAGGTTCCACATGGTAGGCTGTTGGAGAAAATGCAGAGACATGGAATTGAGGGTGATTTAGCAGTCTGGATTAGAAACTGGCTTTCTGAGAGAAGGCACCGAATGGTGGTTAATGGAAAATATTCAGCCTAGAGTCCGGTTATTAGTGGTGTGCCACAAGGATCTGTTTTGGGACTACTGCTGTTTGTCATTTTTATAAATGACTTAGATGCAGGCATAGGTGGATGGATTAGTACATTTGCAGACGACACTAAAATCGGTGGAATAAGTGGTCAGTGTGGAAGAATGTTACAGGTTGCAGGGTAACATGGATAAACTGCAAAATTGGGCAGAGAGGTGGCAAATGGAGTTCATTGCAGCTAAATGTGAGGTGATGCACTTTGGGAATAATAATAGGAAGGCAGGGTACTGGGTCAATGGAAAGATTCTTGGTTGTGTGGATGTGCAGAGGGATGTTGGGGTCCATGTACATAGATGCCTGAAAGTTGCCATCCAGTTGGATAGTGCTGTTAAGACGGCATACGGTGTGTGAGGTTTCGTTCGTAGAGGGATTGAATTCCTGAGCCACAATATCATGCTGCACTTATACAAACTCTGATGCGGCCATACTTGGAATATTGTGTGCAGTTCTGGTGCCCATATTTCGGGAAGAATGTGGAAGCATTGGAAAAGGTACAGAGGAGATTTACGAGGTTGTTCCCTTGTCTGGAGGGAAGGTCTTATGAGGAAAAGTTGAGACTTGAACCTGTTCTCATTGGCAAGAAGGCCAAGAGGGATTTGATAGAGACATACAAGATGATCAGAGGCTGAAATATGGTAGACAGTGCAGGTCTTTTTCAAGGATGATGACATCATTGCGTATTAGGGTGCAGAACTACAAATTGAGGAGTGATAGATTTAAGACTAATATCAGAGGCAGGTTATTTATTCAGAGTGATTAGGGCGTGGAATGCACTACCTGCTAATATAGTTAACTCAGCCACATTATGGAGATTTCAACAATCCTTTCGATAAGCACATGTATGATTTTGGGATAGTGTAGGGGGTTGGCCTGAAAATAGTTCACAGGTTGGCGCAACATCAAGGAGCAAAGGGCCTATTCTGCGCTGTATTGTTCTATGACTATAGTGCTACAAGAGATTTCTGGTGTCTTAAACAGAGTGACAAATCTTGTATTGTGGGCTTACGAAATGTCACTGATATCTACCAAACATGTACGAGGTAGAATCAGGGCAATAATAAGATGCTGCAACAGGAGGGGAACAGGTAACTCCATACAAAACCCTACTCCTTCTCAATTCTTATCACCTCCAAAACCGAACGCCTTTCAGAAAAGCACCTCTATCTCCCACCACAACACTTTGCCACACAATTGTGGTATTTGGCTGTGCACTAGAAGGAGTGTAACAGTCTGAACTGGGACCAACTGGGCCCCTGAAACACTTGGTAAAGACTAAAATCATCTGAGCATTGAGAGTCCCACCATATTGCATGGGTTTTGTTATTGTTTTAGTGCTGTTCCGGACTTCCCTTGTTTTTCCTAATGAACCTGTTCAAAGATGTTATTACAAACCTGCACAAGTTGTGAATTAATCTCTGGCCTCTCGGTCCAAGATTAGGATATTTTCACCGCATCAGAAGGCATCGACTCTAACTTCCCTTGTCCCTTCATGTTTCTTTTGCTTGGCCAGTTGAATCAACTCTGCAATTGGGAGGAAGGGGCGGAACTAGAGGACCGAGCAGCGGCCGGTCTTCCAACCAGAGTGAGTGAGGAGCGGGGCCAAAGCATTCTCGGGAGTGAACGCTTCAGGATTGGTCAGAAAGCAAAGTGTTTTGCACGATTGATCGTTCTCACTACATGGTACAGCGTTAAACCTCTCTCATAAATCTATGTGACATTTTAAGAAATAGTTGAGATGTAAATCTGATAACATACATATTTCCAATCGATTTACACAACTCGAGTAAGAAACTTATTTTCAAATTCCCAGAACGATTGGTAATTTATATACCTGGCCGGTATGGTTGAATTGGGACGAACAATTTATTGGCAAGCTAGACATGTCTATGACTGTAAGTCGACAGAGCAATTGTTAATGACTAATATTTCACCCATGATTCTGTGCAGATAGGAATATCATATATCAACTCACCGATAACCTCAGACGCACGCGCAGTTTGGTTTCTATGCAGAGCATGCGCAGTGTCACATCGATCAGGCCACCGAGAGAGACACATGGAGCTGCTTTCTCCGACAGCGGCTGCCATCGGTTTCAGAGAGCGGCGCTCAGAGCCGGTGTGTGGGAGCCTCGCTGGGAGAAAAGAGCGAAGAGATTTCACACATCCCGAAAACAGGTAAAAAGAGCGAAAATAATACTCCAGGCCCGTGTAAAGGGGCGGCGGTCTCTGATCAGGGAAGGGGCCCAGTGTCACGGCCGCCATTTGTTTGAGGGAAGAGGGAGCGCGGGCCTCAGGGCCGCCATGTTGAGAAGGTCAAGGTGCAGGAGGGCGGGGCTCTCGGGGTCTGTAGAACAATCAGAGGAAAGGGAAGACCCATTGTTACTGATTAATCCCACGGACACAGCGTCACTGGGCGGTCCCGCAGGAATATCCTCTCTCAGTCCTGCTGGGATGGTTCACCCAGTCAGAACCAGCAGCTCTCCTCCTCTCTCAGCTCCCCTTCTGTCCTTCCTGCAGCATCTGTCCCCTGGGACATTGAGCTGCCTGTCCTGTCCCTCCCTCAGCTGTTGTTCTGTAAAACCTGTGATATCCCAGTCCCATCTTAGATTACTTCACTAAAGACAGGAATGCACCCGATGGATTTTTCTTAACATCAGCAATTGTTTAATACTCATTTACAGGTTTTTAATTACATCGTTTTTGAAGCATTTACTTCACATTCAATCATTTGCAATGTTGGGATTTGAACCTGTGTCCAGAGAACACTTGCTGAGTTTGTGGATAAATTGTCACACAATAATGCCACGAGGCCATCACTTCGTCTGCTCACAGTTTATATATCCCAGTGCAACATGAATCAAGACCCTTTCTTCCTGCACAATTGTTTGACCCGGCACTTTGGTGATGTGACTCAGTATCCCTCACTGTGTGGGTCTAATTGCTGCCTCTGTCACCGTCTCTCACCTTTGAAGCTACTCCAGATCATGAGCCAACAGAATTCTCCACTCCAGAGAGATGAGGCAGCACAGTCAGGAATGGAGACTGGGATTTTCCAGATCTCTGTGGGCTCAGTGCCATTCTATATATGTAACCCTCAAAGCATTAGTCTAATTTCCCATTCTGCCTATTTCTGTGTCTTATTTCTACAGGTACTCATGGAGTTCCTCACTCAATAGACTTGCCAACTGCTGGTTGGGACGATGGTTGGTCAGCCAGAAAGACAAAGTCAGGGAGGTCGGGAGTCTTCAACAAATCCTGCTGCCAGGTAAGATCATTCCAGTGCACAGAGCAGAAAGTAATAAGGGGGATCCAAACATCAGCTAACAAGACATGACATAGAGAAAGTGCTGGAGGGGGAGCACAGTATAGACACACCCCAGGCTTAATCACCACGCCTGCTGCAAGTTTTGTTGTAATGAGACAGAATCAGGAGTTCCCAGTTATCAGTCCAGACCTGTGCTTTCTTAGGGAGCATCAGAACAACTGAGGGGAAAGCAGGCCTCCCACGAGAGGGTGGTAATGCTGCCTGGGATCTTTCTGTTCCCTATTCCCTCTCCAACATTGTATCTATGACTTGTATTGAGGACCAGTGTCTTCAATCATTCTAACTCCTATAACCGTTCCTATCTCTGTCATCTCCTCCCCTCTCACCAATTATTTCACAGATTTGAAACCTCCAGTCCAGATGACCATCCGTATCGCTGTAACTTGCTTCAGTCTCTACAACATGCCTTGTCTCGATAGTCTCCTCCTCCAATAACTGGAGACATCGGGTCTGTTTCTGTGAAGCATGACTCTTCGGCTGAGGTTTCCTAAATGGAATCAGTCGCGTTTGCCTGTGTTTGGCTCATATCCCTTCAAACCTTCTCCTCTCCACGTACCTGCCCGAGGGTCTTTTCCATGTTGTAATTGTTCTTGTTTTTACCATTTCCTCTGGCGGCCCATTCCATCTATGCGGATAATGTTGTCCGTCAGCTCCCTCTTCAAATCCTTGCTCTCTCACCTCACGTTTATGCTTCTAGCTTTGGAATCACCTACCCTTGGCAATTCACCTTACGTAGACCCTACATGGTTTCATAAACCTTTATAAGGTCACCCAGTGGCCTCCTCTGCCCAGGAGAAATATTGACGACAGTGTTACCAATATCTCCAATTCATGTACTCAATGCTCTGACCAATGAAGACAAGTGTGCCAATTGCTGCTTTCAACACCCTGTCGCCCTGTGATGCCAGTCCAAGGAACAATGTAACTGCACCCCTTGGTCTCTCTCTTTTCTACAACACTGTCCAGGGCCCAACCATTACCCGTGTTAGTCCTCCCTGGTTTGTCTTATCTAAATCCAACACCTGAATTAAACTCCATCTTTCATTCCTTGGCCCAGTTGATTAACATCCCCTTCGATAACTATATTCCCTGCCCACTCTTCCACTAATCTTGGTATCTATAAACATATTAACAGGGACTCCTATATTTTCACTCAAATTGTTTATGTAAGTGGTGCACAACAGTGCTCCCAGCACCAATCCTTACAGCACACTGCTGGTCAGAGGCCTCCAGTCTGAACAACAACCCTCTCCCACCACCCTCTGTCTCCCACTGTCATCCCATTTTGTATCCAGTTGGCAAGCTCTCCCTGATCCATTGTGATCTACCCTTACTAACCAATGTATCATGCTACATCCTGAACAAGGGTTTGCGGAAGCTAGAAACAACGTCTGTTGCTCTGCCTTCGTCTATCTTTTTGGTCACATCTTGAGCAAACTCCAGTCAAGTTTGTGGGACATGTTTGCCCATGCACAAAGCCATGCTGGCTGTCCGTAATCAGGCCTTATCTTTACAAATGCATGGATGGCCTATCTCTCAGAATGACCTCCAACAACTGACCCACCATGATGTCTCGCTTATCAGTCTGTAATTCCCTGGCTTTCTCTTGCAGCCTTTCTCAATTGATGACACAAAATTATAATCATAGTCCGAGTCAGACCGCACTGTTCGGTTAACGCTAACCATACTCTAAAATGGATCTCATCCCACCTGCCTGTTCCTGGATCATATCCCTTCAAACCTTTCCTACTACTGTACTAATCCCAATGTCTTTTAAACATTGTAACTGTCCCCATGTTCACCCCTTCCTTGGTAAGTTCATATCACACACAACCCACCCTCTGTGTAACAATGTGCCTCTCATGTCTTTTTTTTAAATGTCTCTCCTCTAAACTTAAAAATGTAGTGCCTTGTCTTGAACCTCCCCTGTCCATGGGAAAAGACAACTCCCATTAACTCTATCTAGCCCTCTCATGATTTTATAAACTTCTATGAGGTCATCTGTCAATATTCAGGTTTCAGTGAAAAATACCAACCTATTCAGCCTTTCTTTATACTGAAGCCTTTCGTACCCAGCCACATCCCAGTAAATCTCCCAACCCTTTCCAGCTTAATAATATCCTTCCTATAACTGGGCGACCAGAACTGGACACAGTATTCCAGAAGAGGACTCACCAATGGCCTGTATAGTCTCAATGCGACTTCCCAACTCCTATATCCAAAGGACTGAGCGATGAAAGCAAGTGAGGCAAGCAACCTTTTTTAAACTATCCTGTCTCTCCATGTTGCAAACTTCAAAGAATTATGTAGCTGAGGTTCCTCTGTTCTACAACACCAGCGAAAGTCTTGCATTAATTGGATAAGTCCTGCACATGTTTGTTGTACCAAATGCATTACCTCGCATTTATTCAGATTGAACTCCATCTACAGTTTTTCAGCCATTCACACATTTCATCAGGATCCCTTTGTAATCTCAGAAAACCTTCTTCACTGTCCAAATGGCACCCTCCAGTCTAACAGCCTATCACACATAGCACTCTATGGTACAAATATCTCTGTTGGAGGCCCTACAATTTCTTCACCAGCTTCCCACAATGTCCTGAGATCCATTTGATCAGGTCCTGGAGATTTATCTACCTTTGTGTTTTAAAACCTCCAGCACCTCCTTTTCTATAATGTGGATTCATTTCAAGACTTTGAGTCATAGAGATGTACAGCACGGAAACAGGCCCTTCGGACCAACTCCTGCATCGCGTTTCTAGTCACATTTGCCACAATTTTGCCAATATCCCTCTAAACCTTTGCTATTCATACACCCATCCACATGCCTTTTAACTGTATTTCTATCAGCCTCCACTATTTGCTCTGGCAGCTTATTCCATCCACTCTGCGGGAGCCAGTTGTCCTTTCGATCCCTTTGAAAAGTTTCCCTCGCCTGGGGAAATGACCTTGTCTCTTGACACTGTCGATGACCATCATGATTTTAAACACCTTTTATCGGTTAACTCCTCAGCTTCCCATGTTCAACTGAAAACAGCCCCAGCCTATTCAGGCGTTTCCCTGAAGCACAAACCCTCCAACCCTGGCATCATCTTTGGTCATTTCCTCTGAACCCTTTCATGTTCCACACACCCTTCCGATGACATTGAGACCAGAATTGCACACAGTATTCCAATAGTAGTCAGGCCAAACACTGTTTAGTTCCCTGAGCGCCCCAGTCTCTATCCACAGTCAGTTCCAAAGTGAAATATTTGTTTCGGATCTTGTACTTTCACACATCATTGGCTTCATTGATCACTAAGGATACCGGGTTTGTCCCTAGCTCTTCTTTTGCTCTTCATACACTTGTAGAGTCTCTGGATTCTCCTTAACTTTCTCTGCCAAAGCTATCTCATGTCCCCTTTTTACATTCCTGATTTCCATCCTAAGTGTATTTCTACAGCCCCGATGCTCCTGAAGGGATTCCCTTGAGTCAGCCAGTTATATCGACATGTGACCCCTTTTCTTCTTGACCACAGCCTTGAAACTCAGCCAGTGTTTCCTAATTCAGTCAGCATTGAGCGGCACACTAACAGGAACACGCTGGCGCTGAACGCTCCTTTTATCTCAGTTTTAAAATATTCCTACTTGCCAGACTTCCCTTTATCTGCAAATAGCCTCCCCAGATCTACTTTTAAAAATCACGTCTAATACTATCTTGCTCCATTGAATAACTTTAACTTGTGGACCAGGCCTGTCCTTTTCCATCGCTATTTTCAAACTAATACAATTGTGGTAACTTTCCCAAGTGCTCCCCCACTAACACCTCAGTCCCGTTCCCGACCTTGTTTCCCAAGGGGAGGTCAGGTTTAGCCCCATTCTCCAGTTGGGACACTTACATAATGACTGGGAGTTTTCGGAACACACTTAACAAATTCCTTCCATCCAAATGCTTAACTTAGTAGCAATCCCAGTCCAGGTTTGGAACGGTTAAGATCCCCTATCATTAAAACCCTATTATTCTAAGAGATATCTGAAATCTCCTGACATATTTGCTCCTTCATCTCCCATTGCCTATCGCTGTAGTCTGACCGTAGAAAACTAATGGCCAATTTTTATTTCTCACTTCCACTACTATCGCTTAACTGGGCGATCCTGCATGAATACTCCCTCTAGGTACTGCTGGGATGTTTCCCCCAATCAAAACCACCAGCTCTCCTCCTGTTTTGCCTCCTGTTCTATCCTTCCTGTAGCATCCGTCTCCGGAACATTGAGCTGCTGGTCCTGTTGCTCCCTCAGCTGTGTTTCTGTAATATCTATGGTATCCCAATCCCATGTTCCCATCCATGATCTGGGTTCATCTTCCTTATCTGTCTGGCCCTTTGCATTGAAATAACTGCAGTTTAATCCACCAGTTTTCCCTCATTGTCTGCTATGTTCTTGCCTGCCTTGTCTACTTATATTCCTGTCTTGAACATTTGTACCAGCCTCAACTTTCTTTCTGGCCTTACGACTCTTTGGGGTCACACAGCCCTGCCAGACGAGTTTAAATCCTCTCGAGCAGCTCCAGCAACGCTCCCCACCAGGATGTGGGTCCCCCTCCTGCTCCCAGTTCAGGTGTATTCCCCACCCTGTCTATCTGTGCTGACACCTTCAGACATCCAGGGACTTGCCCACCAAGATCCCTGTGTTCCTCAGTACTCCAAGAGGACCTACCATTCATGATGTATATCATTTATTTATTAGACTTCCCACAGTGCATTACCTCACAGTGATCAGAAGTAAACTCTGTCTGCCATTACTCTGCTCAGTTTATCATCTGATCGATATCAGACTGCAGCCTGAGTCCATCCCGCTCACTGTAGACAACACCCTCCATCTTTTATGTCATCTGCAAACCTGCTAGTGATTCCTTCTGCTTTCCCATCCGAGCGATTAATGTACGTAACATCCAGCCATGGTTCCTGCACAGATCCCTGTGGTACACCCGCTGGATAATGGCTTTCTATCACAAAAACAACCCTCCACCTATTGAGGACCCAATTTACCAACTTGCCTTGGATCCCATGGGCTCTTCCCTTTTGAACCAGCCTTCCATCTGGGACCTCGTCAAAGACCTTAATGAACTCCATATAAACCACATCATCTGCACTGCCCTCATCAATATCAGAGGACAGTCGTCTACCAACTCCATACAGACAATCCCAAATGAAATTGCGCAGGTATCCGTTTTTGGCGAATACATTGTAGAGGTGTTCTTCTTCCTCTTTTTGCAGTTCTGGTGTACTGCAGTGTGTTGTGGCCCTTTTGAACAGTGTCTTGATGCAACCTCTTTTGTGTGTGTTGGGGTGGTTGCTTTCGTAGTTTAGGACTTGGTCTGTGTGTGTGGCTTTCCTGTATACCTTTGTGGTGAATTCTCCGTTCGGTGTTCTCTGTACCATCACGTCTCGGAATGGGAGTTGGGTGTCCTTTTCTTCCTCTCTAGTGAATCGGATTCCTGTGAGTGTGGCGTTGATGATCCTGTGTGTGTTCTCTACTTCTCTGCTTTTAATGATTACAAAGGTATCATCTACATATCTGACCCAGAGTTTGGGTTGAATTTGCGTTAAGACTGTTTGTTCTAACCTTTGCATTACCGCTTCTGCTATGAGTCCAGAGATGGGTGAGCCCATGGGTGTGCCGTTGATTTGTTCATATATTTGGTTGTCGAATGTGAAGTGTGTTGTGAGGCACAGATCCAGTAGTTTGAGTATGCAGTCTTTTTTGATAGGTTCACCGTCCTGTTGTCTGTTCTGCATGTCCAGCAGGTTGGCTATTGTTTCTCTGGCTAGGGTTTTGTTGATAGAGGTGAACAGTGCTGTTACATCGAATGAGACCATAGATTCTTCCTTGTCTATGTGTCCAAGAATTCCTGTGTTGACTGTACAAAGTGTCTGGATCCGCTGATCAGGTGTTTCAGTTTCTGCTGTAGTTATTTAGCCTGTTTGTGTGATGGTGTCCCTGGTCGTGATACTATGGGTCTGAGTGGGATGTCTGGTTTGTGCACTTTAGGTAGTCCATAGAATCTGAGGGTGTGTTGCTTTCAGGTTTCATTCTCTGTCGGTCAAACCTGATTATCTGTCCGATTTTTTTTGCAGGTTTGTCAGTGTGTTGTTTATCCTATTGGTGAGCTGCGGGGTGGGGTCAAACTCCACGCAATTTCATCCACAGATGCCTCAGGGAAAGACAACGGAATAAGGACATGCCGCAACCCAAAGGACTAGCCACACTACCATATATCAAGAGCATTTCCGAACTGACAGCCAGACTACTGCGACCACTCGGACTCATAACAGCACAAAACCAACAGCCACTCTCAGACAACAACTCACCAGGACGAAGGACCCGATACCCAGCATGAGCAAAACCAATGTAGTATACAAAATCCCATGCAAGGACTGCACAAAACACTACATAGGACAAACAGGAAGACAGCTAACAATCTGCATCCATGAACACCAACTAGCCACGAAACGACACGACCAGCTATCCTTAGTAGCCACACACGCAGATGACCAGCAACATGAGTTCAACTGGGACAACACTACTATATTAGGACAAGCCAAACAGAGAACAGCCAGGGAATTCCTAGAGGCATGGCACTCATCCACAGTTTCAATCAATAAGCACATCGACCTGGACCCAATATACCGGCCACTACAGCGGACAGCTGGAACTGACAACCGGAAGCGGCAGGGACAGGCCACTATAAATGCCGGAGGAAACATCACAGAGGTGCTTCACAGGATGCTCCCTGAGGATGTCACCTAGACAGGGGACGAAACGTCTGCAACACAAATTCCCAACTCGGCGAACAGAACCACAACAAGGAGCACCCGAGCTACAAATCTTCTCCCAAACTTTGAACCCTTTAGACTCTACAAAGCTCCGTCATGAACAAGCCACCATCTCTCTATTTCCTTTGCCTTCTTCAGTGTCTGCAACTCTCGCTATATCTTCCAGTAACATTCTTTAGTTTCTGCAGGTCTGCCTGGCTCCCCAGATAACCTGTTTCATCCCCATACAGCTCCCTCAATCACTGTTACACCCTCTGCTCTGTCTAATCCTCCTCTTTCCCACTGTCTTCCAGCCACAACGGCGATCCTGTAAGAGAGCAGTGCGGAATGGGATGTTATAAATCTCAGCTGAGGCTTGATGCCGACCATTACCTGGGAGTCACAAGGGGAGAGAACCTGAAAGAGAGCAGCACAGAGCGGGAGAATATAAATCAGCAGCGAGGGTCAAGGCCGACTGGGACCTGGATTTGGATAAAACGCAGAGCAGGAGGCTCGAAATCCGCACCGAGTCACAGAGGGAGTGACCGTGTGAGGGAGCAACTTGGAGCAGGAGCTTGAGGCTGACTCACACCTGGGAGAATATAAATCAGCACTGAGGATCGAGGCCTAGTTGTACCTGGGAGTCACAGAGAAGGTGACCCTGTGAGGGAGCAGAGTGGAGTGAGAGCTGGACGATTACACGTGTCCCTCCATTGTTCTGTGTTTGTGTGTGTGTATGCATGTATGTCCCCCTCCCTCGCTGTGTGTGTGTAACTCTCCTCACTGTGTGTGTTTGTCTCTCCATCGCTGTGTGTGAGCATGTCCCTCCCTCACTGTCTGCGTTTCTCTCCCTCACTCTGTGTGTGTTTGTGTGTGCGTATGTCTGCATGTCCCCCTCCCTCACTTTGTGTGTGTGCGTCCCCTCGCTGTGTGTGTTTGTGTGTGCGTATGTCTGCATGTCCCCCTCCCTCACTTTGTGTGTGTGCCCTCTAGCTTTCTGAGCACATGTCCCACCACTTGCTAAGTCTGCGTGTCCTACCCTCGCTGCGTGTGTATGTGTGCCCCTCTTATTGTGTGTGAGGGTGTCCTCCCCTCGCTCTGTATGTGTGTGTATGCATATCACTCACTCACTGTGTGTCTGTGTGTCCCTCCCTCGCTGTGTGAGTGTGTGTGTGCGTGTCCCTCGCTGTGTGTGTGTGTGCGTGTCCCTCGCTGTGTGTGTGTGTGTGTGTGTCCCTCGCTGTGTTTGTGTGTGTGTCCCTCGCTGTGTGTGTCTGTGCGTGTGTGTCCCTCGCTGTGTCTCTGTGTGTGTGTGTGTGTCCCTCGCTCTGTGTGTGTGTGTGTGTCCCTCGCTCTGTGTGTGTGTGTGTGTCCCTCGCTCTGTGTGTGTGTGTGTGTCCCTCGCTCTGTGTGTGTGTGTGTGTCCCTCGCTGTGTGTGTGTGTGTCCCTCGCTGTGTGTGTGTGTGTGTCCCTCGCTGTGTGTGTGTGTGTGTCCCTCGCTGTGTGTGTGTGTGTGTCCCTCGCTGTGTGTGTGTGTGTGTGTCCCTCGCTCTGTGTGTGTGTGTGTCCCTCGCTCTGTGTGTGTGTGTGTCCCTCGCTCTGTGTGTGTGTGTGTCCCTCGCTGTGTGTGTCCCTCGCTGTGTGTGTCCCTCGCTGTGTGTGTGTGTGTCCCTCGCTGTGTGTGTGTGTGTCCCTCGCTGTGTGTGTCCCTCGCTGTGTGTGTGTGTGTGTCCCTCGCGGTGTGTGTGTGTGTGTCCCTCGCTGTGTGTGTGTGTGTCCCTCGCTGTGTGTGTGTGTGTCCCTCGCTGTGTGTGTGTGTGTCCCTCGCTGTGTGTGTGTGTCCCTCGCTGTGTGTGTGTGTGTGTGTGTGTCCCTCGCTGTGTGTGTGTGTGTGTGTGTCCCTCGCTGTGTGTGTGTGTGTCCCACGCTGTGTGTGTGTGTGTCCCTCGCTGTGTGTGTGTGTCCCTCGCTGTGTGTGTGTGTGTGTGTGTGTCCCTCGCTGTGTGTGTGTGTGTGTGTGTGTCCCTCGCTGTGTGTGTGTGTGTGTGTGTGTCCCTCGCTGTGTGTGTGTGTGTCCCTCGCTGTGTGTGTGTGTGTGTGTGTCCCTCGCTGTGTGTGTGTGTGTGTGTCCCTCGCTGTGTGTGTGTGTCCCTCGCTGTGTGTGTGTGTCCCTCGCTGTGTGTGTGTGTGTCCCTCGCTGTGTGTGTGTGTGTGTCCCTCGCTGTGTGTGTGTGTGTCCCTCGCTGTGTGTGTGTGTCCCTCGCTGTGTGTGTGTGTCCCTCGCTGTGTGTGTGTGTGTCCCTCGCTGTGTGTGTCCCTCGCTGTGTGTGTGTGTGTCCCTCGCTGTGTGTGTGTGTGTCCCTCGCTGTGTGTGTGTGTGTGTGTCCCTCGCTGTGTGTGTGTGTGTGTGTGTCCCTCGCTGTGTGTGTGTGTGTCCCTCGCTGTATGTGTGTGTGTCCCTCGCTGTGTGTGTGTGTGTGTGTGTGTGTCCCTCGCTGTGTGTGTGTGTGTGTGTCCCTCGCTGTGTGTGTGTGTGTGTCCCTCGCTGTGTGTGTGTGTGTGTCCCTCGCTGTGTGTGTGTGTGTGTCCCTCGCTGTGTGTGAGTGTGTGTCCCTCGCTGTGTGTGTGTGTGTGTGTGTCCCTCGCTGTGTGTGTGTGTGTGTGTCCCTCGCTGTGTGTGTCCCTCGCTGTGTGTGTGTGTGTGTGTCCCTCGCTGTGTGTGTGTGTGTGTGTCCCTCGCTGTGTGTGTGTGTGTCCCTCGCTGTGTGTGTGTCCCTCGCTGTGTGTGTGTGTGTGTGTGTCCCTCGCTCTGTGTGTGTGTGTGTGTCCCTCGCTGTGTGTGTGTGTGTGTGTCCCTCGCTGTGTGTGTGTGTGTGTGTCCCTCGCTGTGTGTGTGTGTCCCTCGCTGTGTGTGTGTGTGTGTGTGTCCCTCGCTGTGTGTGTGTGTGTGTGTGTCCCTCGCTGTGTGTGTTTGTGTGTCCCTCGCTGTGTGTGTGTGTGTCCCTCGCTCTGTGTGTGTGTGTGTCCCTCGCTGTGTGTGTGTGTGTGTCCCTCGCTGTGTGTGTGTCCCTCGCTGTGTGTGTGTCCCTCGCTGTGTGTGTGTGTGTGTCCCTCGCTCTGTGTGTGTGTGTCCCTCGCTCTCTGTGTGTGTGTGTCCCTCGCTCTGTGTGTGTGTCCCTCGCTCTGTGTGTGTGTGTGTCCCTCGCTCTGTGTGTGTGTGTGTGTCCCTCGCTCTGTGTGTGTGTGTGTGTGTCCCTCGCGCTGTGTGTGTCCCTCACGCTGTGTGTGTGTCCCTCGCGCTGTGTGTGTGTCCCTCGCGCTGTTTGTGTGTCCCTCGCGCTGTGTGTGTGTCCCTCGCGCTGTGTGTGTGTGTGTGTACCCCGCGCTGTGTGTGTGTGTGTACCTCGCGCTGTGTGTGTGTGTGTGCCTCGCGCTGTGTGTGTGTGTGTCGCTCGCGGTGTGTGTGTGTGTGTCGCTCGCGGTGTGTGTGTGTGTGTGTCCCTCGCGGTGTGTGTGAGTGTGTGTGTCCCTCGCTGTGTGTGTGTGTGTGTGTGTGTGTGTGTCCCTCGCTGTGTGTGTGTGTGTGTCCCTCGCTGTGTGTGTGTGTGTGACCCTCGCTGTGTGTGTGTGTGTCCCTCGCTGTGTGTGTATGTGTATGTCCCTCGCTCTGTGTGTGTGTGTGTCCCTCGCTGTGTGTGTGTCCCTCGCTGTGTGTGTGTGTGTGTCCCTCGCTGTGTGTGTGTGTGTCCCTCGCTGTGTGTGTGTGTGTCACTCGCTGTGTGTGTGTGTCCCTCGCTGTGTGTGTGTGTCCCTCGCTGTGTGTGTGTGTGTCCCTCGCTGTGTGTGTGTGTGTGTCCCTCGCTGTGTGTGTTTGTGTGTGTGTGTCCCTCGCTGTGTGTGTGTGTCTGTGTGTGTGTGTCCCTCGCTGTGTGTGTGTGTGTGTCCCTCGCTGTGTGTGTGTGTGTGTCCCTCGCTGTGTGTGTGTGTGTGTGTCCCTCGCTGTGTGTGTGTGTCCCTCGCTATGTGTGTGTGTGTGTGTGTGTGTCCCTCGCTGTGTGTGTCCCTCGCTGTGTGTGTGTGTGTGTGTGTGTGTCCCTCGCTGTGTGTGTGTGTGTCCCTCGCTGTGTGTGTGTGTGTCCCTCGCTGTGGGTGTGTGTCCCTCGCTGTGGGTGTGTGTGTGTGTCCCTCGCTGTGTGTGTGTGTGTCCCTCGCTGTGTGTGTGTGTGTCCCTCGCTGTGTGTGTGTGTGTGTGTGTGTGTCCCTCGCTGTGTGTGTGTGTGTGTGTGTCCCTCGCTGTGTGTGTGTGTCCCTCGCTGTGTGTGTGTGTGTGTGTGTCCCTCTGTGTGTGTGTGTGTCCCTCGCTGTGTGTGTGTGTGTCCCTCGCTGTGTGTGTGTGTCCCTCGCTGTGTGTGTGTGTGTGTGTCCCTCGCTGTGTGTGTGTGTGTCCCTCGCTGTGTGTGTGTGTGTGTCCCTCGCTGTGTGTGTGTGTCCCTCGCTGTGTGTGTGTGTGTCCCTCGCTGTGTGTGTGTGTCCCTCGCTGTGTGTGTGTGTCCCTCGCTATGTGTGTGTGTGTGTGTGTGTGTGTCCCTCGCTGTGTGTGTGTGTCCCTCGCTGTGTGTGTGTGTGTCCCTCGCTGTGTGTGTGTGTGTGTCCCTCGCTGTGTGTGTGTGTGTCCCTCGCTGTGTGTGTGTGTGTCCCTCGCTGTGTGTGTGTGTCCCTCGCTGTGTGTGTGTGTCCCTCGCTGTGTGTGTGTGTGTGTGTGTGTGTGTCCCTCGCTGTGTGTGTGTGTGTCCCTCGCTGTGTGTGTGTGTGTGTGTGTGTGTGTGCCCCTCGCTGTGTGTGTGTGTGTCCCTCGCTGTGTGTGTGTGTGTCCCTCGCTGTGTGTGTGTGTGTGTCCCTCGCTGTGTGTGTGTGTGTGTCCCTCGCTGTGTGTGTGTGTGTCCCTCGCTGTGTGTGAGTGTGTGTCCCTCGCTGTGTGTGTGTGTGTGTGTGTGTCCCTCGCTGTGTGTGTGTGTGTCCCTCGCTGTGTGTGTCCCTCGCTGTGTGTGTGTGTGTGTGTCCCTCGCTGTGTGTGTGTGTGTGTGTCCCTCGCTGTGTGTGTGTGTGTCCCTCGCTGTGTGTGTGTCCCTCGCTGTGTGTGTGTGTGTGTGTCCCTCGCTCTATGTGTGTGTGTGTCCCTCGCTGTGTGTGTGTGTGTGTCCCTCGCTGTGTGTGTGTGTCCCTCGCTGTGTGTGTGTGTGTGTGTCCCTCGCTGTGTGTGTGTGTGTGTGTGTCCCTCGCTGTGTGTGTGTGTGTGTGTGTCCCTCGCTGTGTGTGTTTGTGTGTCCCTCGCTGTGTGTGTGTGTGTCCCTCGCTCTGTGTGTGTGTGTGTCCCTCGCTGTGTGTGTGTGTGTGTGTCCCTCGCTGTGTGTGTGTCCCTCGCTGTGTGTGTGTCCCTCGCTGTGTGTGTGTGTGTGTCCCTCGCTCTGTGTGTGTGTGTCCCTCGCTCTGTGTGTGTGTGTCCCTCGCTCTGTGTGTGTGTGTGTCCCTCGCTCTGTGTGTGTGTCCCTCGCTCTGTGTGTGTGTGTGTCCCTCGCTCTGTGTGTGTGTGTGTGTCCCTCGCTCTGTGTGTGTGTGTGTGTGTCCCTCGCGCTGTGTGTGTCCCTCACGCTGTGTGTGTGTCCCTCGCGCTGTGTGTGTGTCCCTCGCGCTGTGTGTGTGTCCCTCGCGCTGTGTGTGTGTGTGTACCCCGCGCTGTGTGTGTGTGTGTACCTCGCGCTGTGTGTGTGTGTGTCGCTCGCGGTGTGTGTGTCCCTCGCGGTGTGTGTGTGTGTGTCCCTCGCGGTGTGTGTGTGTGTGTGTCCCTCGCTGTGTGTGTGTGTGTGTGTGTGTGTCCCTCGCTGTGTGTGTGTGTGTGTCCCTCGCTGTGTGTGTGTGTGTCCCTCGCTGTGTGTATGTCCCTCGCTGTGTGTGTGTGTGTATGTCCCTCGCTGTGTGTGTGTGTGTCCCTCGCTGTGTGTGTGTGTGTGTCCCTCGCTGTGTGTGTGTGTGTGTCCCTCGCTGTGTGTGTGTGTGTGTCCCTCGCTGTGTGTGTGTGTGTGTCCCTCGCTGTGTGTGTGTGTGTCCCTCGCTGTGTGTGTGTGTGTCCCTCGCTGTGTGTGTGTGTCCCTCGCTGTGTGTGTGTGTGTGTGTGTCCCTCGCTGTGTGTGTGTGTGTCCCTCGCTGTGTGTGTGTGTGTGTGTGTGTGTGTCCCTCGCTGTGTGTGTGTGTGTCCCTCGCTGTGTGTGTGTGTGTGTGTGTGTGTGTCCCTCGCTGTGTGTGTGTGTGTGTCCCTCGATGTGTGTGTGTGTGTGCCCCTCGCTGTGTGTGTGTGTCCCTCGCTATGTGTGTGTGTGTGTGTGTGTCCCTCGCTGTGTGTGTCCCTCGCTGTGTGTGTCCCTCGCTGTGTGTGTGTGTGTGTGTGTCCCTCGCTGTGTGTGTGTGTGTCCCTCGCTGTGTGTGTGTGTGTCCCTCGCTGTGTGTGTGTGTGTGTCCCTCGCTGTGGGTGTGTGTCCCTCGCTGTGGGTGTGTGTGTGTGTCCCTCGCTGTGTGTGTGTGTGTCCCTCGCTGTGTGTGTGTGTGTGTGTCCCTCGCTGTGTGTGTGTGTGTGTGTGTCCCTCGCTGTGTGTGTGTGTCCCTCGCTGTGTGTGTGTGTGTGTGTGTGTCCCTCGCTGTGTGTGTGTGTGTGTGTGTCCCTCGCTGTGTGTGTGTGTGTCCCTCGCTGTGTGTGTGTGTCCCTCGCTGTGTGTGTGTGTGTGTGTGTGTGTGTGTGTCCCTCGCTGTGTGTGTGTGTGTGTGTGTGTGTCCCTCGCTATGTGTGTGTGTGTGTGTCCCTCGCTGTGTGTGTGTGTGTGTCCCTCGCTGTGTGTGTGTGTGTCCCTCGCTGTGTGTGTGTGTCCCTCGCTGTGTGTGTGTGTCCCTCGCTATGTGTGTGTGTGTGTGTGTGTGTGTGTCCCTCGCTGTGTGTGTGTCCCTCGCTGTGTGTGTGTGTGTCCCTCGCTGTGTGTGTGTGTGTGTCCCTCGCTGTGTGTGTGTGTGTCCCTCGCTGTGTGTGTGTGTGTCCCTCGCTGTGTGTGTGTGTCCCTCGCTGTGTGTGTGTGTCCCTCGCTATGTGTGTGTGTGTGTGTGTGTGTGTGTCCCTCGCTGTGTGTGTCCCTCGCTGTGTGTGTCCCTCGCTGTGTGTGTGTGTGTGTGTCTGTCCCTCGCTGTGTGTGTGTGTGTCCCTCGCTGTGGGTGTGTGTCCCTCGCTGTGGGTGTGTGTGTGTGTCCCTCGCTGTGTGTGTGTGTGTGTGTGTGTCCCTCGCTGTGTGTGTGTGTGTGTCCCTCGCTGTGTGTGTGTGTCCCTCGCTGTGTGTGTGTGTGTGTGTGTCCCTCGCTGTGTGTGTGTGTGTGTCCCTCACTGTGTGTGTGTGTGTGTCCCTCGCTGTGTGTGTGTGTGTCCCTCGCTGTGTGTGTGTGTGTCCCTCGCTGTGTGTGTGTGTCCCTCGCTGTGTGTGTGTGTCCCTCGCTGTGTGTGTGTCCCTCGCTGTGTGTGTGTGTCCCTCGCTGTGTGTGTGTGTGTGTGTCTCGCTGTGTGTGTGTGTCCCTCGCTGTGTGTGTGTGTGTGTGTGTCTCGCTGTGTGTGTGTGTCCCTCGCTGTGTGTGTGTGTGTCCCTCGCTGTGTGTGTGTGTGTCCATCGCTGTGTGTGTGTGTGTGTGTCCCTCGCTGTGTGTGTGTGTGTCCCTCGCTGTGTGTGTGTGTCCCTCGCTGTGTGTGTGTCCCTCGCTGTGTGTGTGTGTCCCTCGCTGTGTGTGTGTGTGTGTGTGTCCCTCGCTGTGTGTGTGTGTCCCTCGCTGTGTGTGTGTGTCCCTCGCTGTGTGTGTGTGTGTCCCTCGCTGTGTGTGTGTGTGTGTCCCTCGCTGTGTGTGTGTGTGTCCCTCGCTGTGTGTGTGTGTGTGTGTGTGTGTGTGTGTGTCTCGCTGTGTGTGTGTGTGTGTGTGTGTGTGTGTGTGTCTCGCTGTGTGTGTGTGTCTCGCTGTGTGTGTGTGTGTCCCTCACTGTGTGTGTGTGTCCCTCGCTGTGTGTGTGTGTGTCCCTCGCTGTGTGTGTGTGTCCCTCGCTCTGTGTGTGTGTGTGTGTGTCCGTCCCTCGCTGTGTGTGTGTGTGTGTCTGTGTGTGTGTGTGTGTCCCTCGCTGTGTGTGTGTGTCCCTCGCTGTGTGTGTGTGTGTGTGTGTGTCCCTCGCTGTGTGTGTGTGTGTCCCTCGCTGTGTGTGTGTGTGTGTCCCTCGCTGTGTGTGTGTGTATGTGTGTGTGTGTCCCTCGCTGTGTGTGTGTGTATGTGTGTGTGTGTCCCTCGCTGTGTGTGTGTGTGTCCCGCTGTGTGTGTTTCCCCCGCTGTGTGTGTGTCCCCCGCTGTGTGTGTGTGTGTGTGTGTGTCCCTCGCTCTGTGTGTGTGTGTGTGTGTCCCTCGCTGTGTGTGTGTGTGTGTGTGTGTCCCTCGCTGTGTGTGTGTGTGTGTGTCCCTCGCTGTGTGTGTGTGTGTGTCCCTCGCTGTGTGTCTGTGTGTGTGTCCCTCGCTGTGTGTGTGTGTGTGTGTGTGTCCCTCGCTGTGTGTGTGTGTGTGTGTCCCTCGCTGTGTGTGTGTGTGTGTGTCCCTCGCTGTGTGTGTGTGTGTGTGTGTGTGTCCCTCGCTGTGTGTGTGTGTGTCCCTCGCAGTGTGTGTGTGTGTGTGTGTGTGTGTGTCCCTCGCTGTGTGTGTGTGTGTGTGTCCCTCGCTGTGTGTGTGTGTGTGTCCCTCGCTGTGTGTGTGTGTGTCCCTCGCTGTGTGTGTGTGTGTGTCCCTCGCTGTGTGTGTGTGTGTCCCCCTCGCTGTGTGTGTGTGTGTGTGTGTCCCTCGCTGTGTGTGTGTCCCTCGCTGTGTGTGTGTGCGTGTCCCTCACTGTGTGTGTGTGTGTGTGTCCCTCGCTGTGTGTGTGTGTGTCCTTCGCTGTGTGTGTGTGTGTGTGTGTCCCTCGCTGTGTGTGTGTCCCCCGCTGTGTGTGTGTGTGTGTGTCCCTCGCTCTGTGTGTGTGTGTGTGTGTCCCTCGCTGTGTGTGTGTGTGTGTGTGTGTCCCTCGCTGTGTGTGTGTGTGTGTGTCCCTCGCTGTGTGTCTGTGTGTGTGTCCCTCGCTGTGTGTGTGTGTGTGTGTGTGTGTCCCTCGCTGTGTGTGTGTGTGTGTCCCTCGCTGTGTGTGTGTGTGTGTGTGTGTGTGTCCCTCGCTGTGTGTGTGTGTGTGTCCCTCGCTGTGTGTGTGTGTCCCTCGCTGTGTGTGTGTGTGTGTGTGTCCCTCGCTGTGTGTGTGTGTGTGTCCCTCGCTGTGTGTGTGTGTGTCCCTCGCTGTGTGTGTGTGTGTGTCCCTCGCTGTGTGTGTGTGTGTGTCCCTCGCTGTGTGTGTGTGTGTGTGTCCCTCGCTGTGTGTGTGTCCCTCGCTGTGTGTGTGTGTGTGTCCCTCGCTGTGTATGTGTGTGTGTGTGCGTGTCCCTCACTGTGTGTGTGTGTGTGTCCATCGCTGTGTGTGTGTGTGTGTGTGTCCCTCGCTGTGTGTGTGTGTGTGTGTTCCTCGCTGTGTGTGTGTGTGTGTGTGTGTGTGTGCGTGTGTGTGTGTCCCTCGCTGTGTGTGTGTCCCTCGCTGTGTGTGTGTCCCTCGCTGTGTGTGTGTGTGTCCCTCGCTGTGTGTGTGTGTGTGTGTGTCCCTCGCTGTGTGTGTGTGTGTCCCTCGCTGTGTGTGTGTGTGTGTGTGTCCCTCGCTGTGTGTGTGTGTGTGTGTGTCCCTCGCTGTGTGTGTGTCCCTCGCTGTGTGTGTGTGTGTGTGTGTCCCTCGCTGTGTGTGTGTGTGTATGTGTGTGTGTCCGTGTGTGTCCCTCGCTGTGTGTGTGTGTGTGTGTCCCTCGCTGTGTGTGTGTGTGTGTCCCTCGCTGTGTGTGTGTGTGTGTGTGTGTCCCTCGCTGTGTGTGTGTGTGTGTGTGTGTGTGTGTGTGTGTGTCCCTCGCTGTGTGTGTGTCCCTCGCTGTGTGTGTGTCCCTCGCTGTGTGTGTGTGTGTGTGTCCCTCGCTGTGTGTGTGTGTGTGTGTGTCCCTCGCTGTGTGTGTGTGTGTGTCCCTCGCTGTGTGTGTGTGTGTGTGTGTGTCTCGCTGTGTGTGTGTGTCTCGCTGTGTGTGTGTGTGTGTGTCTCGCTGTGTGTGTGTGTGTGTGTGTCTCGCTGTGTGTGTGTGTGTGTCTCGCTGTGTGTGTGTGTGTGTGTCTCGCTGTGTGTGTGTGTGTCTCGCTGTGTGTGTGTGTGTGTGTGTGTGTGTGTGTCTCGCTGTGTGTGTGTGTGTGTGTGTGTGTGTGTGTGTGTGTGTGTGTCTCGGTGTGTGTGTGTGTGTCTCGCTGTGTGTGTGTGTGTGTGTTTCTCGCTGTGTGTGTGTGTGTGTGTGTGTCTCGCTGTGTGTGTGTGTGTGTCTCGCTGTGCGTGTGTGTGTGTGTCTCGCAGTGTGTGTGTGTGTGTGTGTGTGTCTCGCTGTGTGTGTGTGTGTGTGTGTGTCTCGCTGTGTGTGTGTGTGTGTGTGTGTCTCGCTGTGTGTGTGTGTGTCTCGCTGTGTGTGTGTGTGTGTGTGTCTCGCTGTGTGTGTGTGTCTCGCTGTGTGTGTGTGTCTCGCTGTGTGTGTGTCTCGCTGTGTGTGTCCCTCGCTGTGTGTGTGTGTGTGTCCCTCGCTGTGTGTGTGTGTGTGTCCCTCGCTGTGTGTGTGTGTGTCCCTCGCAGTGTGTGTGTGTGTCCCTCGCAGTGTGTGTGTGTGTCCCTCGCTGTGTGTGTGTGTGTCCCTCGCTGTGTGTGTGAGTGTCCCTCGCTGTGTGTGTGAGTGTCCCTCGCTGTGTGTGTGTGTCCCTCGCTGTGTGTGTGTCCCTCGCTGTGTGTGTGTGTGTCCCTCGCTGTGTGTGTGTGTGCGTGTGTCCCTCGCTGTGCGTGTGTCCCTCGCTGTGCGTGTGTGTCCCTCGCTGTGCGTGTGTGTGTGTGTGTGTGTGTGTCCCTCGCTGTGTGTGTGTGTGTGTGTGTGTCCCTCGCTGTGTGTGTGTTTGTGTCCCTCGCTGTGTGTGTGTGTCCCTCGCTGTGTGTGTGTGTGTGTGTCTGTCCCTCGCTGTGTGTGTGTGTGTGTGTGTGTCCCTCGCTGTGTGTGTCCCTCGCTGTGTGTGTGTGTGTGTGTGTGTGTCCCTCGCTGTGTGTGTGTGTGTCCCTCGCTGTGTGTGTGTGTGTCCCTCGCTGTGTGTGTGTCCCTCGCTGTGTGTGTGTGTGCGTCCCTCGCTGTGTGTGTGTCCCTCGCTGTGTGTGTGTGTCCCTCGCTGTGTGTGTGTGTGTCCCTCGCTGTGTGTGTGTGTCCCTCGCTGTGTGTGTGTGTGTCCCTCGCTGTGTGTGTGTGTGTCCCTCGCTGTGTGTGTGTGTGTGTCCCTCGCTGTGTGTGTGTGTATGTGTGTGTGTGTCCCTCGCTGTGTGTGTGTGTCCCTCGCTGTGTGTGTGTGTCCCTCGCTGTGTGTGTCCCCCGCTGTGTGTGTGTCCCTCGCTGTGTGCGTGTGTGTGTGTCCCTCGCTGTGTGTGTGTGTGTGTCCTTCGCTGTGTGTGTGTGTGTGTCCCTCGCTGTGTGTCTGTGTGTGTCCCTCGCTGTGTGTGTGTGTGTCCCTCGCTGTGTGTGTGTCCCTCGCTGTGTGTGTGTGTGTGTCCCTCGCTGTGTGTGTGTGTGTGTCCCTCGCTCTGTGTGTGTGTGTGTCCCTCGCTGTGTGTGTGTGTGTGTGTCCCTCGCTGTGTGTGTGTCCCTCGCTGTGTGTGTGTCCCTCGCTGTGTGTGTGTGTGTGTCCCTCGCTCTGTGTGTGTGTGTCCCTCGCTCTGTGTGTGTGTGTCCCTCGCTCTGTGTGTGTGTGTGTCCCTCGCTCTGTGTGTGTGTCCCTCGCTCTGTGTGTGTGTGTGTCCCTCGCTCTGTGTGTGTGTGTGTGTCCCTCGCTCTGTGTGTGTGTGTGTGTGTCCCTCGCGCTGTGTGTGTCCCTCACGCTGTGTGTGTGTCCCTCGCGCTGTGTGTGTGTCCCTCGCGCTGTGTGTGTGTCCCTCGCGCTGTGTGTGTGTGTGTACCCCGCGCTGTGTGTGTGTGTGTACCTCGCGCTGTGTGTGTGTGTGTCGCTCGCGGTGTGTGTGTCCCTCGCGGTGTGTGTGTGTGTGTCCCTCGCGGTGTGTGTGTGTGTGTGTCCCTCGCTGTGTGTGTGTGTGTGTGTGTGTGTCCCTCGCTGTGTGTGTGTGTGTGTCCCTCGCTGTGTGTGTGTGTGTCCCTCGCTGTGTGTATGTCCCTCGCTGTGTGTGTGTGTGTATGTCCCTCGCTGTGTGTGTGTGTGTCCCTCGCTGTGTGTGTGTGTGTGTCCCTCGCTGTGTGTGTGTGTGTGTCCCTCGCTGTGTGTGTGTGTGTCCCTCGCTGTGTGTGTGTGTGTCCCTCGCTGTGTGTGTGTGTCCCTCGCTGTGTGTGTGTGTGTGTGTGTCCCTCGCTGTGTGTGTGTGTGTCCCTCGCTGTGTGTGTGTGTGTGTGTGTGTGTGTCCCTCGCTGTGTGTGTTTGTGTGTGTGTGTCCCTCGCTGTGTGTGTGTGTGTGTGTGTGTGTGTCCCTCGCTGTGTGTGTGTGTGTGTCCCTCGATGTGTGTGTGTGTGTGCCCCTCGCTGTGTGTGTGTGTCCCTCGCTATGTGTGTGTGTGTGTGTGTGTCCCTCGCTGTGTGTGTCCCTCGCTGTGTGTGTCCCTCGCTGTGTGTGTGTGTGTGTGTGTCCCTCGCTGTGTGTGTGTGTGTCCCTCGCTGTGTGTGTGTGTGTCCCTCGCTGTGTGTGTGTGTGTGTCCCTCGCTGTGGGTGTGTGTCCCTCGCTGTGGGTGTGTGTGTGTGTCCCTCGCTGTGTGTGTGTGTGTCCCTCGCTGTGTGTGTGTGTGTGTGTCCCTCGCTGTGTGTGTGTGTGTGTGTGTCCCTCGCTGTGTGTGTGTGTCCCTCGCTGTGTGTGTGTGTGTGTGTGTGTCCCTCGCTGTGTGTGTGTGTGTGTGTGTCCCTCGCTGTGTGTGTGTGTGTCCCTCGCTGTGTGTGTGTGTCCCTCGCTGTGTGTGTGTGTGTGTGTGTGTGTGTGTCCCTCGCTGTGTGTGTGTGTGTGTGTGTGTGTCCCTCGCTGTGTGTGTGTGTGTGTGTCCCTCGCTGTGTGTGTGTGTGTGTCCCTCGCTGTGTGTGTGTGTGTCCCTCGCTGTGTGTGTGTGTCCCTCGCTGTGTGTGTGTGTCCCTCGCTATGTGTGTGTGTGTGTGTGTGTGTGTGTCCCTCGCTGTGTGTGTGTCCCTCGCTGTGTGTGTGTGTGTCCCTCGCTGTGTGTGTGTGTGTGTCCCTCGCTGTGTGTGTGTGTGTCCCTCGCTGTGTGTGTGTGTGTCCCTCGCTGTGTGTGTGTGTCCCTCGCTGTGTGTGTGTGTCCCTCGCTATGTGTGTGTGTGTGTGTGTGTGTGTGTCCCTCGCTGTGTGTGTCCCTCGCTGTGTGTGTCCCTCGCTGTGTGTGTGTGTGTGTGTCTGTCCCTCGCTGTGTGTGTGTGTGTCCCTCGCTGTGGGTGTGTGTCCCTCGCTGTGGGTGTGTGTGTGTGTCCCTCGCTGTGTGTGTGTGTGTGTGTGTGTCCCTCGCTGTGTGTGTGTGTGTGTCCCTCGCTGTGTGTGTGTGTCCCTCGCTGTGTGTGTGTGTGTGTGTGTCCCTCGCTGTGTGTGTGTGTGTGTCCCTCACTGTGTGTGTGTGTGTCCCTCGCTGTGTGTGTGTGTGTCCCTCGCTGTGTGTGTGTGTGTCCCTCGCTGTGTGTGTGTGTCCCTCGCTGTGTGTGTGTGTCCCTCGCTGTGTGTGTGTCCCTCGCTGTGTGTGTGTGTCCCTCGCTGTGTGTGTGTGTGTGTGTCTCGCTGTGTGTGTGTGTCCCTCGCTGTGTGTGTGTGTGTGTGTGTCTCGCTGTGTGTGTGTGTCCCTCGCTGTGTGTGTGTGTGTCCCTCGCTGTGTGTGTGTGTGTCCATCGCTGTGTGTGTGTGTGTGTGTCCCTCGCTGTGTGTGTGTGTGTCCCTCGCTGTGTGTGTGTGTCCCTCGCTGTGTGTGTGTCCCTCGCTGTGTGTGTGTGTCCCTCGCTGTGTGTGTGTGTGTGTGTGTCCCTCGCTGTGTGTGTGTGTCCCTCGCTGTGTGTGTGTGTCCCTCGCTGTGTGTGTGTGTGTCCCTCGCTGTGTGTGTGTGTGTGTCCCTCGCTGTGTGTGTGTGTGTCCCTCGCTGTGTGTGTGTGTGTGTGTGTGTGTGTGTGTGTCTCGCTGTGTGTGTGTGTGTGTGTGTGTGTGTGTGTGTCTCGCTGTGTGTGTGTGTCTCGCTGTGTGTGTGTGTGTCCCTCACTGTGTGTGTGTGTCCCTCGCTGTGTGTGTGTGTGTCCCTCGCTGTGTGTGTGTGTCCCTCGCTCTGTGTGTGTGTGTGTGTGTCCGTCCCTCGCTGTGTGTGTGTGTGTGTCTGTGTGTGTGTGTGTGTCCCTCGCTGTGTGTGTGTGTCCCTCGCTGTGTGTGTGTGTCCCTCGCTGTGTGTGTGTGTGTGTGTGTGTCCCTCGCTGTGTGTGTGTGTGTCCCTCGCTGTGTGTGTGTGTGTGTCCCTCGCTGTGTGTGTGTGTATGTGTGTGTGTGTCCCTCGCTGTGTGTGTGTGTATGTGTGTGTGTGTCCCTCGCTGTGTGTGTGTGTGTCCCGCTGTGTGTGTTTCCCCCGCTGTGTGTGTGTCCCCCGCTGTGTGTGTGTGTGTGTGTGTGTCCCTCGCTCTGTGTGTGTGTGTGTGTGTCCCTCGCTGTGTGTGTGTGTGTGTGTGTGTCCCTCGCTGTGTGTGTGTGTGTGTGTCCCTCGCTGTGTGTGTGTGTGTGTCCCTCGCTGTGTGTCTGTGTGTGTGTCCCTCGCTGTGTGTGTGTGTGTGTGTGTGTCCCTCGCTGTGTGTGTGTGTGTGTGTCCCTCGCTGTGTGTGTGTGTGTGTGTCCCTCGCTGTGTGTGTGTGTGTGTGTGTGTGTCCCTCGCTGTGTGTGTGTGTGTCCCTCGCAGTGTGTGTGTGTGTGTGTGTGTGTGTGTCCCTCGCTGTGTGTGTGTGTGTGTGTCCCTCGCTGTGTGTGTGTGTGTGTCCCTCGCTGTGTGTGTGTGTGTCCCTCGCTGTGTGTGTGTGTGTGTCCCTCGCTGTGTGTGTGTGTGTCCCCCTCGCTGTGTGTGTGTGTGTGTGTGTCCCTCGCTGTGTGTGTGTCCCTCGCTGTGTGTGTGTGCGTGTCCCTCACTGTGTGTGTGTGTGTGTGTCCCTCGCTGTGTGTGTGTGTGTCCTTCGCTGTGTGTGTGTGTGTGTGTGTCCCTCGCTGTGTGTGTGTCCCCCGCTGTGTGTGTGTGTGTGTGTCCCTCGCTCTGTGTGTGTGTGTGTGTGTCCCTCGCTGTGTGTGTGTGTGTGTGTGTGTCCCTCGCTGTGTGTGTGTGTGTGTGTCCCTCGCTGTGTGTCTGTGTGTGTGTCCCTCGCTGTGTGTGTGTGTGTGTGTGTGTGTCCCTCGCTGTGTGTGTGTGTGTGTCCCTCGCTGTGTGTGTGTGTGTGTGTGTGTGTCCCTCGCTGTGTGTGTGTGTGTGTCCCTCGCTGTGTGTGTGTGTCCCTCGCTGTGTGTGTGTGTGTGTGTGTCCCTCGCTGTGTGTGTGTGTGTGTCCCTCGCTGTGTGTGTGTGTGTCCCTCGCTGTGTGTGTGTGTGTGTCCCTCGCTGTGTGTGTGTGTGTGTCCCTCGCTGTGTGTGTGTGTGTGTGTCCCTCGCTGTGTGTGTGTCCCTCGCTGTGTGTGTGTGTGTGTCCCTCGCTGTGTGTGTGTGTGTGTGTGCGTGTCCCTCACTGTGTGTGTGTGTGTGTGTGTCCATCGCTGTGTGTGTGTCCCTCGCTGTGTGTGTGTGTGTGTTCCTCGCTGTGTGTGTGTGTGTGTGTGTGTGTGTGTGCGTGTGTGTGTGTCCCTCGCTGTGTGTGTGTCCCTCGCTGTGTGTGTGTCCCTCGCTGTGTGTGTGTGTGTCCCTCGCTGTGTGTGTGTGTGTGTGTGTCCCTCGCTGTGTGTGTGTGTGTCCCTCGCTGTGTGTGTGTGTGTGTGTGTCCCTCGCTGTGTGTGTGTGTGTGTGTGTGTCCCTCGCTGTGTGTGTGTCCCTCGCTGTGTGTGTGTGTGTGTGTGTCCCTCGCTGTGTGTGTGTGTGTATGTGTGTGTGTCCGTGTGTGTCCCTCGCTGTGTGTGTGTGTGTGTGTCCCTCGCTGTGTGTGTGTGTGTGTCCCTCGCTGTGTGTGTGTGTGTGTGTGTGTCCCTCGCTGTGTGTGTGTGTGTGTGTGTGTGTGTGTGTGTGTCCCTCGCTGTGTGTGTGTCCCTCGCTGTGTGTGTGTCCCTCGCTGTGTGTGTGTGTGTGTGTCCCTCGCTGTGTGTGTGTGTGTGTGTGTCCCTCGCTGTGTGTGTGTGTGTGTGTGTCCCTCGCTGTGTGTGTGTGTGTGTGTGTGTGTCGCTGTGTGTGTGTGTCTCGCTGTGTGTGTGTGTGTGTGTCTCGCTGTGTGTGTGTGTGTGTGTGTCTCGCTGTGTGTGTGTGTGTGTGTCTCGCTGTGTGTGTGTGTGTGTGTCTCGCTGTGTGTGTGTGTGTCTCGCTGTGTGTGTGTGTGTGTGTGTGTGTGTGTCTCGCTGTGTGTGTGTGTGTGTGTGTGTGTGTGTGTGTGTGTGTGTGTGTGTCTCGGTGTGTGTGTGTGTGTCTCGCTGTGTGTGTGTGTGTGTGTTTCTCGGTGTGTGTGTGTGTGTCTCGCTGTGTGTGTGTGTGTGTGTTTCTCGGTGTGTGTGTGTGTGTGTGTGTCTCGCTGTGTGTGTGTGTGTGTCTCGCTGTGTGTGTGTGTGTGTGTGTCTCGCAGTGTGTGTGTGTGTGTGTGTGTGTCTCGCTGTGTGTGTGTGTGTGTGTGTGTCTCGCTGTGTGTGTGTGTGTGTGTGTGTCTCGCTGTGTGTGTGTGTGTCTCGCTGTGTGTGTGTGTGTGTGTGTCTCGCTGTGTGTGTGTGTCTCGCTGTGTGTGTGTGTCTCGCTGTGTGTGTGTCTCGCTGTGTGTGTCCCTCGCTGTGTGTGTGTGTGTGTCCCTCGCTGTGTGTGTGTGTGTGTCCCTCGCTGTGTGTGTGTGTGTCCCTCGCAGTGTGTGTGTGTGTCCCTCGCAGTGTGTGTGTGTGTCCCTCGCTGTGTGTGTGTGTGTCCCTCGCTGTGTGTGTGAGTGTCCCTCGCTGTGTGTGTGTGTCCCTCGCTGTGTGTGTGTCCCTCGCTGTGTGTGTGTGTGTCCCTCGCTGTGTGTGTGTGTGCGTGTGTCCCTCGCTGTGCGTGTGTCCCTCGCTGTGCGTGTGTGTCCCTCGCTGTGCGTGTGTGTGTGTGTGTGTGTGTGTCCCTCGCTGTGTGTGTGTGTGTGTGTGTGTCCCTCGCTGTGTGTGTGTTTGTGTCCCTCGCTGTGTGTGTGTGTCCCTCGCTGTGTGTGTGTGTGTGTGTCTGTCCCTCGCTGTGTGTGTGTGTGTGTGTGTGTCCCTCGCTGTGTGTGTCCCTCGCTGTGTGTGTGTGTGTGTGTGTGTGTCCCTCGCTGTGTGTGTGTGTGTCCCTCGCTGTGTGTGTGTGTGTCCCTCGCTGTGTGTGTGTCCCTCGCTGTGTGTGTGTGTGCGTCCCTCGCTGTGTGTGTGTCCCTCGCTGTGTGTGTGTGTCCCTCGCTGTGTGTGTGTGTGTCCCTCGCTGTGTGTGTGTGTCCCTCGCTGTGTGTGTGTGTGTCCCTCGCTGTGTGTGTGTGTGTCCCTCGCTGTGTGTGTGTGTGTGTCCCTCGCTGTGTGTGTGTGTATGTGTGTGTGTGTCCCTCGCTGTGTGTGTGTGTCCCTCGCTGTGTGTGTGTGTCCCTCGCTGTGTGTGTCCCCCGCTGTGTGTGTGTCCCTCGCTGTGTGCGTGTGTGTGTGTCCCTCGCTGTGTGTGTGTGTGTCCTTCGCTGTGTGTGTGTGTGTGTCCCTCGCTGTGTGTCTGTGTGTGTCCCTCGCTGTGTGTGTGTGTGTCCCTCGCTGTGTGTGTGTCCCTCGCTGTGTGTGTGTGTGTGTCCCTCGCTGTGTGTGTGTGTGTCCCTCGCTGTGTGTGTGTGTGTGTGTGTGTCCCTCGCTGTGTGTGTGTGTGTGTGTGTGTCCCTCGCAGTGTGTGTGTGTGTGTGTGTGTGTGTGTGTGTCCCTCGCTGTGTGTGTGTGTCCCTCGCTGTGTGTGTGTGTGTCCCTCGCTGTGTGTGTGTGTGTGTGTGTGTGTGTGTGTCCCTCGCTGTGTGTGTGTCCCTCGCTGTGTGTGTGTCCCTCGCTGTGTGTGTGTGTGTCCCTCGCTGTGTGTGTGTGTGTCCCTCGCTGTGTGTGTGTGTCCCTCGCTGTGTGTGTGTGTGTGTCCCTCGCTGTGTGTGTGTGTGTGTCCCTCGCTGTGTGTGTGTGTGTCCCTCGCTGTGTGTGTGTGTGTGTCCCTCGCTGTGTGTGTGTGTGTGTCCCTCGCTGTGTGTGTGTGTCCCTGGCTGTGTGTGTGTGTGTCCCTGGCTGTGTGTGTGTGTGTGTCCCTGGCTGTGTGTGTGTGTGTGTGTCCCTGGCTGTGTGTGTGTGTGTGTGTCCCTCGCTGTGTGTGTGTGTGTGTCCCTCGCTGTGTGTGTGTGTGTCCCTCGCTGTGTGTGTGTGTGTGTGTCCCTCGCTGTGTGTGTGTGTGTGTGTGTCCCTCGCTGTGTGTGTGTGTGTGTCCCTCGCTGTGTGTGTGTGTGTGGGTCCCTCGCTGTGTGTGTGTGTGTGTGTCCCTCGCTGTGTGTGTGTGTGTGTGTCTCGCTGTGTGTGTGTGTGTGTGTGTGTGTGTCTCGCTGTGTGTGTGTGTGTGTGTGTCTCGCTGTGTGTGTGTGTGTGTCTCGCTGTGTGTGTGTGTGTGTGTGTGTGTCTCTCGCTGTGTGTGTGTCCCTCGCTGTGTGTGTGTGTGTGTCCCTCGCTGTGTGTGTGTGTGTGTGTCCCTCGCTGTGTGTGTGTGTGTGTGTGTCCCTCGCTGTGTGTGTGTGTCCCTCGCTGTGTGTGTGTGTCCCTCGCTGTTTATGTGTGTGTGTGTGTGTGTGTGTGTGTCCCTCGCTGTGTGTGTGTCCCTCGCTGTGTGTGTGTGTGTGTGTCCCTCGCTGTGTGTGTGTGTGTGTGTGTCCCTCGCTGTGTGTGTGTGTATGTGTGTGTGTGTCCCTCGCTGTGTGTGTGTCCCTCGCTGTGTGTGTGTGTGTGTATGTCCCTCGCTGTGTGTGTGTGTGTGTGTGTGTTTCCCTCGCAGTGTGTGTGTGTGTGTGTGTCCCTCGCTGTGTGTGTGTCCCTCGCTGTGTGTGTGTGTGTCCCTCGCAGTGTGTGTGTGTCCCTCGCTGTGTGTGTGTGTGTGTGTGTGTCCCTCGCTGTGTGTGTGTGTGTGTCCCTCGCTGTGTGTGTGTCCCTCGCTGTGTGTGTGTCCCTCGCTGTGTGTGTGTGTGTCCCTCGCTGTGTGTGTGTGTCCCTCGCTGTGTGTGTGTGTGTGTGTGTGTCCCTCGCTGTGTGTGTGTGTGTCCCTCGCTGTGTGTGTGTGTCCCTCGCTGTGTGTGTGTGTGTGTGTGTGTGTGTGTGTCCCTCGCTGTGTGTGTGTGTCCCTCGCTGTGTGTGTGTGTGTGTGTCCCTCGCTGTGTGTGTGTGTGTGTCCCTCGCTGTGTGTGTGTGTGTGTCCCTCGCTGTGTGTGTGTGTCCCTCGCTGTGTGTGTGTGTCCCTCGCTCTGTGTGTGTGTGTGTGTGTGTCCATCGCTGTGTGTGTGTGTGTGTGTGTGTGTGTGTGTCCCTCGCTGTGTGTGTGTGTCCCTCGCTGTGTGTGTGTGTGTGTGTCCCTCGCTGTGTGTGTGTGTGTCCCTCGCTGTGTGTGTGTGTGTCCCTCGCTGTGTGTGTGTGTGTGTGTGTGTGTCCCTCGCTGTGTGTGTGTGTGTATGTCCCTCGCTGTGTGTGTGTGTCCCTCGCTGTGTGTGTGTGTGTCCCTCGCTGTGTGTGTGTGTGTGTCCCTCGCTGTGTGTGTGTGTGTGTGTGTGTGTCCCTCGCTGTGTGTCTGTGTGTATGTCCCTCGCTGTGTGTGTGTTTCCCTCGCTGTGTGTGTGTGTGTGTGTCCCTCGCTGTGTGTGTGTGTGTGTCCCTCGCTGTGTGTGTGTGTGTGTGTGTGTCCCTCGCTGTGTGTGTGTGTGTGTGTCCCTCGCTGTGTGTGTGTGTGTATGTCCCTCGCTGTGTGTGTGTGTGTATGTCCCTCGCTGTGTGTGTGTGTATGTCCCTCGCTGTGTGTGTGTGTGTGTGTCCCTCGCTGTGTGTGTGTGTGTGTGTCCCTCGCTGTGTGTGTGTGTGTGTCCCTCGCTGTGTGTGTGTGTGTGTGTGTGTGTCCCTCGCTGTGTGTGTGTGTCCCTCGCTGTGTGTGTGTGTGTGTCCCTCGCTGTGTGTGTGTGTCCCTCGCTGTGTGTGTGTGTGTTCCTCGCTGTGTGTGTGTGTGTCCCTCGCTGTGTGTGTGTCCCTCGCTGTGTGTGTGTGTGTGTGTGTGTGTCCCTCGCTGTGTGTGTGTGTGTGTGTGTCCCTCGCTGTGTGTGTGTGTCCCTCGCTGTGCGTGTGTGTCCCTCGCTGTGTGTGTGTGTGTGTCCCTCGCTGTGTGTGTGTGTCCCTCGCTGTGTGTGTGTCCCTCGCTATGTGTGTGTGTCCCTCGCTGTGTGTGTCCTTCGCTGTGTGTGTCCCTCGCTGTGTGTGTCCCTCGCTGTGTGTGTGTGTGTGTCCCTCGCTGTGTGTGTGTGTGTCCCTCGCTGTGTGTAAGTGTGTCCCTCGCTGTGTGGGTGTGTGTCCCTCGCTGTGGGTGTGTGTGTGTGTCCCTCGCTGTGTGTGTGTGTGTGTGTCCCTCGCTGTGTGTGTGTGTGTGTGTGTCCCTCGCTGTGTGTGTGTGTGTGTCCCTCGCTGTGTGTGTGTGTGTCCCTCGCTGTGTGTGTGTGTGTCCCTCGCTCTGTGTGTGTCCGTCCCTCGCTGTGTGTGTGTGTCCCTCGCTCTGTGTGTGTGTGTGTCCCTCGCTGTGTGTGTGTGTCCCTCGCTGTGTGTGTGTGTCCCTCGCTGTGTGTGTGTGTGTGTGTCCCTCGCTGTGTGTGTGTGTCCCTCGCTGTGTGTGTGTGTGTGTGTCCCTCGCTGTGTGTGTGTGTGTCCCTCGCTGTGTGTGTGTGTGTCCCTCGCTGTGTGTGTGTGTGTGTGTGTGTCCCTCGCTGTGTGTGTGTGTGTGTGTGTGTGTCTCGCTGTGTGTGTGTGTGTGTGTGTGTCCCTCGCTGTGTGTGTGTGTCCCTCGCTGTGTGTGTGTGTCCCTCACTGTGTGTGTGTGTCCCTCGCTGTGTGTGTGTGTGTCCCTCGCTGTGTGTGTGTGTGTGTCCCTCGCTGTGTGTGTCCCTCGCTGTGTGTGTGTGTGTCCCTCGCTCTGTGTGTGTGTGTGTGTGTGTGTGTCCGTCCCTCGCTGTGTGTGTGTGTGTGTGTGTGTGTGTGTCCCTCGCTGTGTGTGTGTCCCTCGCTGTGTGTGTGTCCCTCGCTGTGTGTGTGTGTGTGTCCCTCGCTGTGTGTGTGTGTGTGTCCCTCGCTGTGTGTGTGTCCCTCGCTGTGTGTGTATGTGTGTGTGCGTCCCTCACTGTGTGTGTGTGTCCCTCGCTGTGTGTGTGTGTCCCTCGCTGTGTGTGTCCCCCGCTGTGTGTGTGTCCCCCGCTGTGTGTGTGTCCCACGCTGTGTGTGTGTGTGTGTGTCCCTCGCTGTGTGTGTGTGTGTGTCCCTCGCTGTGTGTGTGTGTGTGTCCCTCGCTGTGTGTGTGTGTCCCTCGCTGTGTGTGTGTGTGTCCCTCGCTGTGTGTGTGTGTGTCCCTCGCTGTGTGTGTGTGTGTGTGTCCCTCGCTGTGTGTGTGTGTCCCTCGCTGTGTGTGTGTGTGTCCCTCGCTGTGTGTGTGTGTGTGTCCCTCGCTGTGTGTGTGTCTGTCCCTCGCTGTGTGTGTGTGTGTCCCTCGCTGTGTGTGTGTGTCCCTCGCTGTGTGTGTGTGTCCCTCGCTGTGTGTGTGTGTGTGTGTCCCTCGCTGTGTGTGTGTGTCCCACGCTGTGTGTGTGTGTGTGTGTCCCTCGCTCTGTGTGTGTGTGTGTGTCCCTCGCTGTGTGTGTGTGTGTGTACCTCGCTGTGTGTGTGTGTGTGTCCCTCGCTGTGTGTGTGTGTGTGTCCCTTGCTGTGTGTGTGTGTGTGTGTCCCTCGCTGTGTGTGTGTGTGTGTGTGTGTGTGTGTGTGTCTCGCTGTGTGTGTGTGTGTGTGTGTGTGTGTGTGTGTGTCCCTCGCTGTGTGTGTGTGTCCCTCGCTGTGTGTGTGTGTGTGTGTGTGTCCCTCGCTGTGTGTGTGTGTGTGTGCGTGTCCCTCACTGTGTGTGTGTGTGTGTGTGTCCCTCGCTGTGTGTGTGTGTGTCCCTCGCTGTGTGTGTGTCCCTCGCTGTGTGTGTGTGTGTCCCTCGCTGTGTGTGTGTGTGTCCCTCGCTGTGTGTGTGTGTGTCCCTCGCTGTGTGTGTGTGTGTCTGTCCCTCGCTGTGTGTGTGTGTGTGTGTCCCTCGCTGTGTGTGTGTCCCTCGCTGTGTGTGTGTGTGTGTGTGTCCGTGTGTGTCCCTCACTGTGTGTGTGTCCCTCGCTGTGTGTGTGTGTGTGTCCCTCGCTGTGTGTGTGTGTGTGTGTGTCCCTCGGTGTGTGTGTGTGTGTGTGTGTGTGTCCCTCGCTGTGTGTGTGTGTGTGTGTGTCCCTCTCTGTGTGTGTGTCCCTCGCTGTGTGTGTGTGTCCCTCGCTGTGTGTGTGTGTGTGTGTCCCTCGCTGTGTGTGTGTGTGTGTCCCTCGCTGTGTGTGTGTGTGTCCCTCGCTGTGTGTGTGTGTGTGTCCCTCGCTGTGTGTGTGTGTGTCCCTCGCTGTGTGTGTGTGTCCCTCGCTGTGTGTGTGTGTGTGTCCCTCGCTGTGTGTGTGTGTGTGTCCCTCGCTGTGTGTGTGTGTGTGTGTCCCTCGCTGTGTGTGTGTGTGTGTGTGTGTCCCTCGCTGTGTGTGTGTGTGTGTGTGTTCCTCGCTGTGTGTGTGTGTGTGTGTCTCGCTGTGTGTGTGTGTGTGTGTCTCGCTGTGTGTGTGTGTGTGTGTGTCTCGCTGTGTGTGTGTGTGTGTGTGTGTGTGTGTCTCGCTGTGTGTGTGTGTGTGTGTGTGTGTGTGTCACGCTGTGTGTGTGTGTGTGTGTGTGTGTGTGTGTCTCGCTGTGTGTGTGTGTGTATGTGTCTCGCTGTGTGTGTGTGAGTGTGTCTCGGTGTGTGTGTGTGTGTCTCGCTGTGTGTGTGTGTGTGTCTGGCTGTGTGTGTGTGTGTGTCTCGCTGTGTGTGTGTGTGTGTGTCTCGCTGTGTGTGTGTGTCTCGCTGTGTGTGTGTGTCTCGCTGTGTGTGTGTGTGTGTCCCTCGCTGTGTGTGTGTGTGTGTGTCCCTCGCTGTGTGTGTGTCCCTCGCTGTGTGTGTGTCTCTCGCTGTGTGTGTGTGTGTCCCTCGCTCTGTGTGTGTGTGTCCCTCGCTGTGTGTGTGAGTGTCCCTCGCTGTGTGTGTGAGTGTCCCTCGCTGTGTGTGTGTGTGTTCCTCGCTGTGTGTGTGTGTCCCTCGCTGTGTGTGTGTGTCCCTCGCTGTGTGTGTGTGTGTGTGTGTGTGTCCCTCGCTGTGTGTGTGTTTGTGTCCCTCGCTGTGTGTGTGTGTCCCTCGCTGTGTGTGTGTGTGTGTGTGTGTGTGTGTGTGTGTGTCCCTCGCTGTGTGTGTGTGTGTGTGTGTCCCTCGCTGTGTGTGTGTGTGTGTGTGTCCCTCGCTGTGTGTGTGTGTGTGTGTCCCTCGCTGTGTGTGTGTGTGTCCCTCGCTGTGTGTGTGTCCCTCACTGTGTGTGTGTGTGCGTCCCTCGCTGTGTGTGTGTCCCTCGCTGTGTGTGTGTGTGTCCCTCGCTGTGTGTGTGTGTGTCCCTCGCTGTGTGTGTCCCTCGCTGTGTGTGTGTGTGTGTCCCTCGCTGTGTGTGTGTGTGTCCCTCGCTGTGTGTGTGTGTGTGTGTCCCTCGCTGTGTGTGTGTGTGTGTGTGTGTCCCTCGCTGTGTGTGTGTCCCTCGCTGTGTGTGTGTCCCTCGCTGTGTGTGTGTGTCCTCGCTGTGTGTGTGTGTGTGTGTGTCCATCGCTGTGTGTGTGTGTGTGTGTGTGTGTGTGTGTCCCTCGCTGTGTGTGTGTCCCTCGCTGTGTGTGTGTGTCTCCCTCGCTGTGTGTGTGTGTGTCCCTCGCTGTGTGTGTGTGTCCCTCGCTGTGTGTGTGTGTCCCTCGCTGTGTGTGTGTTTGTCCCTCGCTGTGTGTGTGTGTGTGTCCCTCGCTGTGTGTGTGTGTGTGTCCCTCGCTGTGTGTGTGTGTGTCCCTCGCTGTGTGTGTGTGTGTGTCCCTCCCTGGCTGTGTGTGTGTGTGTCCCTCGCTGTGTGTGTGTGTGTGTGTCCCTCGCTGTGTGTGTGTGTGTGTGTCTCGCTGTGTGTGTGTGTGTGTGTGTCTCGCTGTGTGTGTGTGTGTGTGTGTCTCGCTGTGTGTGTGTGTGTGTCCCTCGCTGTGTGTTTGTGTGTCCCTCGCTGTGTGTGTGTGTCCCTCGCTGTGTGTGTGTGTGTCCCTCGCTGTGTGTGTGTGTGTGTGTGTCCCTCGCTGTGTGTGTGTGTCCCTCGCTGTGTGTGTGTGTGTGTGTGTGTGTGTGTGTGTGTCCCTCGCTGTGTGTGTGTGTCCCTCGCTGTGTGTGTGTGTCCCTCGCTGTGTGTGTGTGTGTGTCTCTCGCTGTGTGTGTGTGTGTGTCCCTCGCTGTGTGTGTGTGTATGTGTGTGTGTGTCCCTCGCTGTGTGTGTGTCCCTCGCTGTGTGTGTCCGTCGCTGTGTGTGTGTCCCTCGCTGTGTGTGTGTGTGTGTGTGTCTCGCTGTGTGTGTGTGTGTGTGTGTGTGTGTCCCTCGCTGTGTGTGTGTGTGTGTGTCCCTCGCTGTGTGTGTGTCCCTTGCTGTGTGTGTGTGTGTGTGTCCCTCGCTGTGTGTGTGTGTGTGTCCCTCGCTGTGTGTGTGTGTGTGTCCCTCGCTGTGTGTGTGTGTGTGTGTCCCTCGCTGTGTGTGTGTGTGTGTCCCTCGCTGTGTGTGTGTGTGTGTCCCTCGCTGTGTGTGTGTCCCTCGCTGTGTGTGTGTGTGTGTGTGTCCCTCGCTGTGTGTGTGTGTGTCCCTCGCTGTGTGTGTGTGTGTGTGTGTCCCTCGCTGTGTGTGTGTGTCCCTCGCTGTGTGTGTGTGTGTGTCCCTCGCTGTGTGTGTGTGTGTGTGTGTCTCGCTGTGTGTGTGTGTGTGTGTGTCTCGCTGTTTGTGTGTGTGTGTGTCTCGCTGTGTGTGTGTGTGTGTCTCGCTGTGTGTGTGTGTGTGTGTCTCGCTGTGTGTGTGTGTGTGTGTGTGTCTCGCTGTGTGTGTGTGTGTGTGTCTCGCTGTGTGTGTGTGTGTGTGTGTGTGTCCCTCGCTGTGTGTGTGTCCCTCGCTGTGTGTGTGTGTGTCCCTCGCTGTGTGTGTGTGTGTCCCTCGCTGTGTGTGTGTGTCCCTCGCTGTGTGTGTGTGTGTGTGTGTCCCTCGCTGTGTGTGTGTGTCCCTCGCTGTGTGTGTGTCCCCCTCGCTGTGTGTGTGTGTGTGTGTGTGTCCCTCGCTGTGTGTGTGTGTGTGTCCCTCGCTGTGTGTGTGTGTGTGTCCCTCGCTGTGTGTGTGTGTGTGTCCCTCGCTGTGTGTGTGTGTGTGTGTCCCTCGCTGTGTGTGTGTGTATGTGTGTGTGTGTCCCTCGCTGTGTGTGTGTCCCTCGCTGTGTGTCCCCCTCGCTGTGTGTGTGTCCCTCGCTGTGTGTGTGTGTGTGTGTGTGTGTGTCCCTCGCTGTGTGTGTGTGTGTGTCCCTCGCTGTGGGTGTGTGTGTCCCTCGCTGTGGGTGTGTGTGTGTGTCCCTCGCTGTGTGTGTGTGTGTGTCCCTCGCTGTGTGTGTGTGTCCCTCGCTGTGTGTGTGTCCCTCGCTGTGTGTGTGTGTGTGTGTCCCTCGCTGTGTGTGTGTGTGTGTGTGTGTGTCCCTCGCTGTGTGTGTGTGTGTGTGTGTCCCTCGCTGTGTGTGTGTGTGTGTCCCTCGCTGTGTGTGTGTGTGTCCCTTGCTGTGTGTGTGTGTGTGTGTGTCCCTCGCTGTGTGTGTGTGTGTGTGTGTGTGTGTGTCTCGCTGTGTGTGTGTGTGTGTGTGTCCCTCGCTGTGTGTGTGTGTCCCTCGCTGTGTGTGTGTGTGTCCCTCGCTGTGTGTGTGTGAGTCCCTCGCTGTGTGTGTGTGTCCCTCGCTGTGTGTGTGTGTGTCCCTCGCTCTGTGTGTGTGTGTGTGTGTGTGTGTGTGTGTGTCCGTCCCTCGCTGTGTGTGTGTGTGTGTGTGTGTGTCCCTCGCTGTGTGTGTGTCCCTCGCTGTGTGTGTGTCCCTCGCTGTGTGTGTGTGTGTGTGTGTGTGTCCCTCGCTGTGTGTGTGTGTGTGTCCCTCGCTGTGTGTGTATGTGTGTGTGTGTCCCTCGCTGTGTGTGTATGTGTGTGTGTGTCCCTCGCTGTGTGTGTGTGTCCCTCGCTGTGTGTGTGTGTGTCCCTCGCTGTGTGTGTCCCCCGCTGTGTGTGTGTCCCCCGCTGTGTGTGTGTCCCCCGCTGTGTGTGTGTGTGTGTCCCTCGCTGTGTGTGTGTGTGTGTGTGTCCCTCGCTGTGTGTGTGTGTGTGTCCCTCGCTGTGTGTGTGTGTGTGTGTGTCCCTCGCTGTGTGTGTGTGTGTGTGTGTCCCTCGCTGTGTGTGTGTGTGTCCCTCGCTGTGTGTGTGTGTCCCTCGCTGTGTGTGTGTGTGTGTCCCTCGCTGTGTGTGTGTGTGTGTGTGTGTGTGTGTGTGTCCCTCGCTGTGTGTGTGTCCCTCGCTGTGTGTGTGTGTGTGTGTGTGTGTGTGTCCCTCACTGTGTGTGTGTGTGTGTGCGTGTCCCTCACTGTGTGTGTGTGTGTGTGTGTCCCTCGCTGTGTGTGTGTGTGTGTCTCCCTCGCTGTGTGTGTGTGTGTGTCCCTCGCTGTGTGTGTATGTGTGTGTGTGTGTGTGTGTGTGTGTGTGTGTCCCTCGCTGTGTGTGTGTCCCTCGCTGTGTGTGTGTGTGTCCCTCGCTGTGTGTGTGTGTGTGTGTGTGTGTGTCCCTCGCTCTGTGTGTGTGTGTGTCCCTCGCTGTGTGTGTGTGTGTCCCTCGCTGTGTGTGTGTGTGTGTCTGTCCCTCGCTGTGTGTGTGTGTGTGTGTCCCTCGCTGTGTGTTTGTCCCTCGCTGTGTGTGTGTGTGTGTGTGTCCCTCGCTGTGTGTCCGTGTGTGTCCATCACTGTGTGTGTGTCCCTCGCTGTATGTGTGTGTGTGTCCCTCGCTGTGTGTGTGTGTGTGTGTGTGTGTCCCTCGGTGTGTGTGTGTGTGTGTGTGTCCCTCGCTCTGTGTGTGTGTGTGTGTGTGTGTGTGTGTGTGTGTCCCTCGCTGTGTGTGTGTGTCCCTCGCTGTGTGTGTGTGTGTGTCCCTCGCTGTGTGTGTGTGTGTGTGTGTGTGTCCCTCGCTGTGTGTGTGTGTGTGTGTCCCTCGCTGTGTGTGTGTGTGTGTCTCGCTGTGTGTGTGTGTCCCTCGCTGTGTGTATGTGTGTGTCCCTCGCTGTGTGTATGTGTGTGTCCCTCGCTGTGTGTGTGTGTGTGTCCCTCGCTGTGTGTGTGTGTGTGTCCCTCGCTGTGTGTGTGTGTGTGTCCCTCGCTGTGTGTGTGTGTGTGTGTCCCTCGCTGTGTGTGTGTGTGTGTGTCTCGCTGTGTGTGTGTGTGTGTGTGTGTGTGTGTGTCTCGGTGTGTGTGTGTGTGTGTGTGTGTGTGTGTGTGTGTGTCTCGCTGTGTGTGTGTGTGTGTGTGTGTGTCTCGCTGTGTGTGTGTGTGTGTGTGTGAGTGTGTCTCGCTGTGTGTGTGTGTGTGTGTGTGTGTGTGTCTCGCTGTGTGTGTGTGTGTGTGTGTCTCGCTGTGTGTGTGTGTGTGTGTGTGTGTCTCGCTGTGTGTGTGTGTGTGTGTCTCGGTGTGTGTGTGTGTGTCTCGCTGTGTGTGTGTGTGTGTCTCGCTGTGTGTGTGTGTGTGTGTGTGTTTGTGTCTCGCTGTGTGTGTGTGTCTCGCTGTGTGTGTGTGTGTGTCTCGCTGTGTGTGTGTGTGTGTGTCCCTCGCTGTGTGTGTGTGTGTGTCCCTCGCTGTGTGTGTGTCCCTCGCTGTGTGTGTGTCCCTCGCTGTGTGTGTGTGTCCCTCGCTGTGTGTGTGTGTGTCCCTCGCTGTGTGTGTGAGTGTCCCTCGCTGTGTGTGTGAGTGTCCCTCGCTGTGTGTGTGTGTCCCTCGCTGTGTGTGTGTGTCCCTCGCTGTGTGTGTGTGTGTCCCTCGCTGTGTGTGTGTGTGTCCCTCGCTGTGCGTGTGTGTCCCTCGCTGTGCGTGTGTGTGTGCGTGTGTGTCCCTCGCTGTGTGTGTGTGTGTGTGTGTGTGTGTGTGTGTCCCTCGCTGTGTGTGTGTTTGTGTCCCTCGCTGTGTGTGTGTGTCCCTCGCTGTGTGTGTGTGTGTGTGTCCCTCGCTGTGTGTGTGTGTGTGTGTGTGTGTCCCTCGCTGTGTGTGTGTGTCCCTCGCTGTGTGTGTGTGTGTGTGTCCCTCGCTGTGTGTGTGTGTGTCCCTCGCTGTGTGTGTGTGTGTCCCTCGCTGTGTGTGTGTGTGTCCCTCGCTGTGTGTGTGTCCCTCGCTCTGTGTGTGTGTGCGTCCCTCGCTGTGTGTGTGTCCCTCGCTGTGTGTGTGTGTCCCTCGCTGTGTGTGTGTGTGTCCCTCGCTGTGTGTGTGTGTCCCTCGCTGTGTGTGTGTGTGTGTGTGTGTCCCTCGCTGTGTGTGTGTGTGTGTGTCCCTCGCTGTGTGTGTGTGTGTGTGTCCCTCGCTGTGTGTGTGTGTGTCCCTCGCTGTGTGCGTGTGTGTGTCCCTCGCTGTGTGTGTGTGTGTCCCTCGCTGTGTGTGTGTGTGTGTCCCTCGCTGTGTGTGTGTGTATGTGTGTGTGTGTCCCTCGCTGTGTGTGTGTGTCCCTCGCTGTGTGTGTGTGTGTGTCCCTCGCTGTGTGTGTGTGTGTCCCTCGCTGTGTGTGTGTGTGTGTCCCTCGCTGTGTGTGTGTGTGTGTCCCTCGCTGTGTGTGTGTGTGTCCCTCGCTGTGTGTGTGTGTGTGTGTGTGTGTCCCTCGCTGTGTGTGTGTGTGTGTGTGTGTCCCTCGCTGTGTGTGTGTCCCTCGCTGTGTGTGTGTGTCCCTCGCTGTGTGTGTGTGTGTGTGTGTGTCCCTCGCTGTGTGTGTGTGTGTGTGTGTCCCTCGCTGTGTGTGTGTCCCTCGCTGTGTGTGTGTCCCTCGCTGTGTGTGTGTGTGTCCCTCGCTGTGTGTGTGTGTCCCTCGCTGTGTGTGTGTGTGTGTCCCTCGCTGTGTGTGTGTGTGTGTCCCTCGCTGTGTGTGTGTGTGTGTCCCTCGCTGTGTGTGTGTGTGTCCCTCGCTGTGTGTGTGTGTGTGTGTGTGTCCCTCGCTGTGTGTGTGTGTGTGTGTGTGTGTCCCTCGCTGTGTGTGTGTCCCTCGCTGTGTGTGTGTGTCCCTCGCTGTGTGTGTGTGTGTGTGTGTGTCCCTCGCTGTGTGTGTGTGTGTGTCCCTCGCTGTGTGTGTGTCCCTCGCTGTGTGTGTGTCCCTCGCTGTGTGTGTGTGTGTCCCTCGCTGTGTGTGTGTGTCCCTCGCTGTGTGTGTGTGTGTCCCTCGCTGTGTGTGTGTGTGTCCCTCGCTGTGTGTGTGTGTGTGTGTGTCCCTCGCTGTGTGTGTGTGTGTCCCTCGCTGTGTGTGTGTGTGTGTCCCTCCCTGGCTGTGTGTGTGTGTGTCCCTCGCTGTGTGTGTGTGTGTGTGTCCCTCGCTGTGTGTGTGTGTGTCCCTCGCTGTGTGTGTGTGTGTGTGTCCCTCGCTGTGTGTGTGTGTTTGTGTCCCTCGCTGTGTGTGTGTGTGTGTGTCCCTCGCTGTGTGTGTGTGTGTGTCTCGCTGTGTGTGTGTGTGTGTGTCTCGCTGTGTGTGTGTGTGTGTCCCTCGCTGTGTGTGTGTCCCTCGCTGTGTGTGTGTGTGTCCCTCGCTGTGTGTGTGTGTCCCTCGCTGTGTGTGTGTGTGTCCCTCGCTGTGTGTGTGTGTGTCCCTCGCTGTGTGTGTGTGTGTGTGTGTCCCTCGCTGTGTGTGTGTGTGTCCCTCGCTGTGTGTGTGTGTGTGTCCCTCCCTGGCTGTGTGTGTGTGTGTCCCTCGCTGTGTGTGTGTGTGTGTGTCCCTCGCTGTGTGTGTGTGTGTCCCTCGCTGTGTGTGTGTGTGTGTGTCCCTCGCTGTGTGTGTGTGTTTGTGTCCCTCGCTGTGTGTGTGAGTGTGTGTCTCTCGCTGTGTGTGTGTGTGTCTCGCTGTGTGTGTGTGTGTGTGTCTCGCTGTGTGTGTGTGTGTGTGTCTCGCTGTGTGTGTGTGTGTGTGTGTGTGTCTCGCTGTGTGTGTGTCCCTCGCTGTGTGTGTGTGTGTCCCTCGCTGTGTGTGTGTGTGTCCCTCGCTGTGTGTGTGTGTGTGTGTCCCTCGCTGTGTGTGTGTGTGTGTGTGTGTGTGTGTCCCTCGCTGTGTGTGTGTGTGTCCCTCGCTGTGTGTGTGTGTGTGTCCCTCGCTGTGTGTGTGTGTGTGTGTCCCTCGCTGTGTGTGTGTGTATGTGTGTGTGTGTCCCTCGCTGTGTGTGTGTCCCTCGCTGTGTGTGTGTGTGTGTCCCTCGCTGTGTGTGTGTCCCTCGCTGTGTGTGTGTGTGTGTGTCCCTCGCTGTGTGTGTGTGTGTGTGTCCCTCGCTGTGTGTGTGTGCGTGTCCCTCGCTGTGGGTGTGTGTGTCCCTCGCTGTGTGTGTGTGTGTCCCTCGCTGTGTGTGTGTGTGTGTCCCTCGCTGTGTGTGTGTGTGTGTGTCCCTCGCTGTGTGTGTGTCCCTCGCTGTGTGTGTGTGTGTGTGTGTCCCTCGCTGTGTGTGTGTGTGTCCCTCGCTGTGTGTGTGTGTGTGTGTGTGTGTGTGTGTGTCCCTCGCTGTGTGTGTGTGTGTGTGTCTCGCTGTGTGTGTGTGTGTGTCTCGCTGTGTGTGTGTGTGTGTCCCTCCCTGGCTGTGTGTGTGTGTGTCCCTCGCTGTGTGTGTGTGTGTGTGTCCCTCGCTGTGTGTGTGTGTGTGTCCCTCGCTGTGTGTGTGTGTGTGTGTCCCTCGCTGTGTGTGTGTGTGTGTGTCCCTCGCAGTGTGTGTGTGTGTGTGTCTCGCTGTGTGTGTGTGTGTGTGTCTCGCTGTGTGTGTGTGTGTGTGTGTCTCGCTGTGTGTGTGTGTGTGTGTCTCGCTGTGTGTGTGTGTGTGTGTGTCCCTCGCTGTGTGTGTGTCCCTCGCTGTGTGTGTGTGTCCCTCGCTGTGTGTGTGTGTGTCCCTCGCTGTGTGTGTGTGTCCCTCGCTGTGTGTGTGTGTGTCCCTCGCTGTGTGTGTGTGTGTGTCCCTCGCTGTGTGTGTGTGTGTGTGTCCGTCCCTCGCTGTGTGTGTGTGTGTCCCTCGCTGTGTGTGTGTGTGTGTGTCCCTCGCTGTGTGTGTGTGTGTGTGTGTCCCTCGCTGTGTGTGTCTGTGTGTGTGTGTCCCTCGCTGTGTGTGTGTGTGTGTGTGTGTGTCCCTCGCTGTGTGTGTGTGTGTGTGTGTCTCGCTGTGTGTGTGTGTGTGTGTCTCGCTGTGTGTGTGTGTGTCTCGCTGTGTGTGTGTGTGTGTGTCTCGCTGTGTGTGTGTGTGTGTGTGTGTGTGTGTGTGCCTCGCTGTGTGTGTGTCCCTCGCTGTGTGTGTGTGTGTCCCTCGCTGTGTGTGTGTGTGTCCCTCGCTGGTTGTGTGTGTGTCCCTCGCTGTGTGTGTGTGTGTGTGTCCCTCGCTGTGTGTGTGTGTGTGTCCCTCGCTGTGTGTGTGTGTGTGTGTGTGTCCCTCGCTGTGTGTGTGTCCCTCGCTGTGTGTGTGTCCCTCGCTGTGTGTGTGTGTGTGTGTGTCCCTCGCTGTGTGTGTGTGTGTGTGTGTCCCTCGCTGTGTGTGTGTGTGTGTGTGTGTGTCCCTCGCTGTGTGTGTGTGTGTGTGTCCCTCGCTGTGTGTGTGTGTGTGTGTCCCTCGCTGTGTGTGTGTGTGTGTGTGTCCCTCGCTGTGTGTGTGTGTGTGTCCCTCGCTGTGTGTGTGTGTCCCTCGCTGTGTGTGTGTGTGTGTGTCCCTCGCTGTGTGTGTGTGTGTGTCCCTCGCTGTGTGTGTGTCCCTCGCTGTGTGTGTGTGTGTGTGTGTCCCTCGCTGTGTGTGTGTGTGTCCCTCGCTGTGTGTGTGTGTGTGTGTGTCTCGCTGTGTGTGTGTGTGTGTGTCTCGCTGTGTGTGTGTGTGTGTGTGTCTCGCTGTGTGTGTGTGTGTGTGTGTGTGTCTCGCTGTGTGTGTGTGTGTCCCTCGCTGTGTGTGTGTGTCCCTCGCTGTGTGTGTGTGTGTCCCTCGCTGTGTGTGTGTGTCCCTCGCTGTGTGTGTGTGTCCCTCGCTGTGTGTGTGTGTGTGTGTGTCCCTCGCTGTGTGTGTGTGTGTGTCCCTCGCTGTGTGTGTGTGTGTGTCCCTCGCTGTGTGTGTGTGTGTGTGTCCCTCGCTGTGTGTGTGTGTATGTGTGTGTGTGTCCCTCGCTTTGTGTGTGTCCCTCGCTGTGTGTGTGTGTGTGTGTGTGTCCCTCGCTGTGTGTGTGTGTGTGTCCCTCGCTGTGTGTGTGTGTGTGTCCCTCGCTGTGTGCGTGTGTGTCCCTCGCTGTGTGTGTGTGTGTGTGTGTCCCTCGCTGTGTGTGTGTGTGTGTGTCCCTCGCTGTGTGTGTGTGTGTGTCCCTCGCTGTGTGTGTGTCCCTCGCTGTGTGTGTGTGTGTGTGTGTGTCCCTCGCTGTGTGTGTGTGTCCCTCGCTGTGTGTGTGTGTGTGTCCCTCGCTGTGTGTGTGTGTGTCCCTCGCTGTGTGTGTGTGTGTGTCCCTCGCTCTGTGTGTGTGTGTGTGTGTGTCCATCGCTGTGTGTGTGTGTGTGTCCCTCGCTGTGTGTGTGTGTGTGCGTGTGTCCCTCGCTGTGTGTGTGTGTGTGTCCCTCGCTGTGTGTGTGTGTGTGTGTCCCTCGCTGTGTGTGTGTGTGTGTCCCTCGCTGTGTGTGTGTGTGTGTCCCTCGCTGTGTGTGTGTGTCCCTCGCTGTGTGTGTGTCCCTCGCTGTGTGTGTGTGTGTGTGTGTGTGTCCCTCGCTGTGTGTGTGTGTGTCCCTCGCTGTGTGTGTGTGTGTGTGTCCCTCGCTGTGTGTGTGTGTGTCCCTCGCTGTGTGTGTGTGTGTGTCCCTCGCAGTGTGTGTGTGTGTGTGTCCGTCCCTCGCTGTGTGTGTGTGTCCCTCGCTGTGTGTGTGTGTCCCTCGCTGTGTGTGTGTGTGTCCCTCGCTCTGTGTGTGTGTGTGTGTGTGTCCCTCGCTGTGTGTGTGTGTGTGTGAGTGTCCCTCGCTGTGTGTGTGTGTCCCTCGCTGTGTGTGTGTCCCTCGCTGTGTGTGTGTGTGTGTCCCTCGCTGTGTGTGTGTGTATGTGTGTGTGTGTCCCTCGCTGTGTGTGTCCCCCGCTGTGTGTGTGTCCCTCGCTGTGTGTGTGTGTGTGTCCCTCGCTGTGTGTGTGTGTGTGTGTCCCTCGCTGTGTGTGTGTGTCCCTCGCTGTGTGTGTGTGTGTCCCTCGCTGTGTGTGTGTGTGTGTGTCCCTCGCTGTGTGTGTGTGTGTCCCTCGCTGTGTGTGTGTGTGTGTGTGTGTCCCTCGCTGTGTGTGTGTGTGTGTCCCTCGCTGGTGTGTGTGTGTGTGTCCCTCGCTGTGTGTGTGTGTCCCTCGCTGTGTGTGTGTCCCTCGCTGTGTGTGTGTGTGTGTCCCTCGCTGTGTGTGTGTGTCACTCGCTGTGTGTGTGTGTGTGTGTGTGTGTGTCCCTCGCTGTGTGTGTGTGTGTGTGTGTGTCCCTCGCTGTGTGTGTGTCCCTCGCTGTGTGTGTGTGTCCCTCGCTGTGTGTGTGTGTGTGTGTCCCTCGCTGTGTGTGTGTGTGTGTCCCTCGCTGTGTGTGTGTGTGTGTGTCCCTCGCTGTGTGTGTGTGTGTGTCCCTCTCTGTGTGTGTGTGTGTGTCCCTCTGTGTGTGTGTGTGTGTGTCCCTCGCTGTGTGTGTGTGTGTCCCACGCTGTGTGTGTGTGTCCCTCGCTGTGTGTGTGTGTGTGTGTCCCTCGCTGTGTGTGTGTGTGTGTCTCGCTGTGTGTGTGTGTGTGTGTGTCGCTGTGTGTGTGTGTGTGTGTGTGTCCCTCGCTGTGTGTGTGTCCCTCGCTGTGTGTGTGTGTCCCTCGCTGTGTGTGTGTGTGTCCCTCGCTGTGTGTGTGTGTGTGTGTCCCTCGCTGTGTGTGTGTGTGTGTGTGTGTGTCCCTCGCTGTGTGTGTGTGTGTCCCTCGCTGTGTGTGTGTGTGTGTCCCTCGCTGTGTGTGTGTCCCTCGCTGTGTGTGTGTGTGTGTCCCTCGCTGTGTGTGTGTCCCTCGCTGTGTGTGTGTGTGTGTGTCCCTCGCTGTGTGTGTGTGTGTGTCCCTCGCTGTGTGTGTGTGCGTGTCCCTCGCTGTGTGTGTGTGTGTCCCTCGCTGTGTGTGTGTGTGTGTGTCCCTCGCTGTGTGTGTGTGTGTGTCCCTCGCTGTGTGTGTGTGTGTGTGTCCCTCGCTGTGTGTGTGTGTGTGTGTGTGTCCCTCGCTGTGTGTGTGTGTGTGTGTGTGTGTCCCTCGCTGTGTGTGTGTGTGTGTGTGTCTCGCTGTGTGTGTGTGTGTGTGTCTCGCTGTGTGTGTGTGTGTCTCGCTGTGTGTGTGTGTGTGTGTCTCGCTGTGTGTGTGTGTGTGTGTGTGTGTGTGTGTGCCTCGCTGTGTGTGTGTCCCTCGCTGTGTGTGTGTGTGTCCCTCGCTGTGTGTGTGTGTGTCCCTCGCTGGTTGTGTGTGTGTCCCTCGCTGTGTGTGTGTGTGTGTGTCCCTCGCTGTGTGTGTGTGTGTGTCCCTCGCTGTGTGTGTGTGTGTGTGTGTGTCCCTCGCTGTGTGTGTGTCCCTCGCTGTGTGTGTGTCCCTCGCTGTGTGTGTGTGTGTGTGTGTCCCTCGCTGTGTGTGTGTGTGTGTGTGTCCCTCGCTGTGTGTGTGTGTGTGTGTGTGTGTGTGTCCCTCGCTGTGTGTGTGTGTGTGTGTCCCTCGCTGTGTGTGTGTGTGTGTGTGTCCCTCGCTGTGTGTGTGTGTGTGTCCCTCGCTGTGTGTGTGTGTCCCTCGCTGTGTGTGTGTGTGTGTGTCCCTCGCTGTGTGTGTGTGTGTGTCCCTCGCTGTGTGTGTGTCCCTCGCTGTGTGTGTGTGTGTGTGTGTCCCTCGCTGTGTGTGTGTGTGTCCCTCGCTGTGTGTGTGTGTGTGTGTGTCTCGCTGTGTGTGTGTGTGTGTGTCTCGCTGTGTGTGTGTGTGTGTGTGTCTCGCTGTGTGTGTGTGTGTGTGTGTGTGTCTCGCTGTGTGTGTGTGTGTCCCTCGCTGTGTGTGTGTGTCCCTCGCTGTGTGTGTGTGTGTCCCTCGCTGTGTGTGTGTGTCCCTCGCTGTGTGTGTGTGTCCCTCGCTGTGTGTGTGTGTGTGTGTGTCCCTCGCTGTGTGTGTGTGTGTGTCCCTCGCTGTGTGTGTGTGTGTGTCCCTCGCTGTGTGTGTGTGTGTGTGTCCCTCGCTGTGTGTGTGTGTATGTGTGTGTGTGTCCCTCGCTTTGTGTGTGTCCCTCGCTGTGTGTGTGTGTGTGTGTGTGTCCCTCGCTGTGTGTGTGTGTGTGTCCCTCGCTGTGTGTGTGTGTGTGTCCCTCGCTGTGTGCGTGTGTGTCCCTCGCTGTGTGTGTGTGTGTGTGTGTCCCTCGCTGTGTGTGTGTGTGTGTGTCCCTCGCTGTGTGTGTGTGTGTGTCCCTCGCTGTGTGTGTGTCCCTCGCTGTGTGTGTGTGTGTGTGTGTGTCCCTCGCTGTGTGTGTGTGTCCCTCGCTGTGTGTGTGTGTGTGTCCCTCGCTGTGTGTGTGTGTGTCCCTCGCTGTGTGTGTGTGTGTGTCCCTCGCTCTGTGTGTGTGTGTGTGTGTGTCCATCGCTGTGTGTGTGTGTGTGTCCCTCGCTGTGTGTGTGTGTGTGCGTGTGTCCCTCGCTGTGTGTGTGTGTGTGTCCCTCGCTGTGTGTGTGTGTGTGTGTCCCTCGCTGTGTGTGTGTGTGTGTCCCTCGCTGTGTGTGTGTGTGTGTCCCTCGCTGTGTGTGTGTGTCCCTCGCTGTGTGTGTGTCCCTCGCTGTGTGTGTGTGTGTGTGTGTGTGTCCCTCGCTGTGTGTGTGTGTGTCCCTCGCTGTGTGTGTGTGTGTGTGTCCCTCGCTGTGTGTGTGTGTGTCCCTCGCTGTGTGTGTGTGTGTGTCCCTCGCAGTGTGTGTGTGTGTGTGTCCGTCCCTCGCTGTGTGTGTGTGTCCCTCGCTGTGTGTGTGTGTCCCTCGCTGTGTGTGTGTGTGTCCCTCGCTCTGTGTGTGTGTGTGTGTGTGTCCCTCGCTGTGTGTGTGTGTGTGTGAGTGTCCCTCGCTGTGTGTGTGTGTCCCTCGCTGTGTGTGTGTCCCTCGCTGTGTGTGTGTGTGTGTCCCTCGCTGTGTGTGTGTGTATGTGTGTGTGTGTCCCTCGCTGTGTGTGTCCCCCGCTGTGTGTGTGTCCCTCGCTGTGTGTGTGTGTGTGTCCCTCGCTGTGTGTGTGTGTGTGTGTCCCTCGCTGTGTGTGTGTGTCCCTCGCTGTGTGTGTGTGTGTCCCTCGCTGTGTGTGTGTGTGTGTGTCCCTCGCTGTGTGTGTGTGTGTCCCTCGCTGTGTGTGTGTGTGTGTGTGTGTCCCTCGCTGTGTGTGTGTGTGTGTCCCTCGCTGGTGTGTGTGTGTGTGTCCCTCGCTGTGTGTGTGTGTCCCTCGCTGTGTGTGTGTCCCTCGCTGTGTGTGTGTGTGTGTCCCTCGCTGTGTGTGTGTGTCACTCGCTGTGTGTGTGTGTGTGTGTGTGTGTGTCCCTCGCTGTGTGTGTGTGTGTGTGTGTGTCCCTCGCTGTGTGTGTGTCCCTCGCTGTGTGTGTGTGTCCCTCGCTGTGTGTGTGTGTGTGTGTCCCTCGCTGTGTGTGTGTGTGTGTCCCTCGCTGTGTGTGTGTGTGTGTGTCCCTCGCTGTGTGTGTGTGTGTGTCCCTCTCTGTGTGTGTGTGTGTGTCCCTCTGTGTGTGTGTGTGTGTGTCCCTCGCTGTGTGTGTGTGTGTCCCACGCTGTGTGTGTGTGTCCCTCGCTGTGTGTGTGTGTGTGTGTCCCTCGCTGTGTGTGTGTGTGTGTCTCGCTGTGTGTGTGTGTGTGTGTGTCGCTGTGTGTGTGTGTGTGTGTCCCTCGCTGTGTGTGTGTCCCTCGCTGTGTGTGTGTGTCCCTCGCTGTGTGTGTGTGTGTCCCTCGCTGTGTGTGTGTGTGTGTGTCCCTCGCTGTGTGTGTGTGTGTGTGTGTGTGTGTGTGTCCCTCGCTGTGTGTGTGTGTGTCCCTCGCTGTGTGTGTGTGTGTGTCCCTCGCTGTGTGTGTGTCCCTCGCTGTGTGTGTGTGTGTGTCCCTCGCTGTGTGTGTGTCCCTCGCTGTGTGTGTGTGTGTGTGTCCCTCGCTGTGTGTGTGTGTGTGTCCCTCGCTGTGTGTGTGTGCGTGTCCCTCGCTGTGTGTGTGTGTGTCCCTCGCTGTGTGTGTGTGTGTGTGTCCCTCGCTGTGTGTGTGTGTGTGTCCCTCGCTGTGTGTGTGTGTGTGTGTCCCTCGCTGTGTGTGTGTCCCTCGCTGTGTGTGTGTGTGTGTGTGTGTCCCTCGCTGTGTGTGTGTGTGTCCCTCGCTGTGTGTGTGTGTGTGTGTGTGTGTGTGTGTCCCTCGCTGTGTGTGTGTGTGTGTGTCCCTCGCTGTGTGTGTGTGTGTGTGTCTCGCTGTGTGTGTGTGTGTGTGTCTCGCTGTGTGTGTGTGTGTGTCCCTCCCTGGCTGTGTGTGTGTGTGTCCCTCGCTGTGTGTGTGTGTGTGTGTCCCTCGCTGTGTGTGTGTGTGTGTCCCTCGCTGTGTGTGGGTGTGTGTCCCTCGCTGTGTGTGTGTGTGTGTGTCCCTCGCAGTGTGTGTGTGTGTGTGTCCCTCGCAGTGTGTGTGTGTGTGTCTCGCTGTGTGTGTGTGTGTGTGTCTCGCTGTGTGTGTGTGTGTGTGTCTCGCTGTGTGTGTGTGTCCCTCGCTGTGTGTGTGTCCCTCGCTGTGTGTGTGTGTCCCTCGCTGTGTGTGTGTGTGTCCCTCGCTGTGTTTGTGTGTCCCTCGCTGTGTGTGTGTGTGTGTCCCTCGCTGTGTGTGTGTGTGTGTCCCTCGCTGTGTGTGTGTGTGTCCCTCGCTGTGTGTGTGTGTGTGTGTCCCTCGCTGTGTGTGTGTGTGTGTATCCCTCGCTGTGTGTGTGTGTGTGTGTGTGTCCCTCGCTGTGTGTGTGTGTGTGTGTGTCCCTCGCTGTGTGTGTGTGTGTGTGTCCCTCGCTGTGTGTGTGTGTGTGTGTCTCGCTGTGTGTGTGTGTGTGTCTCGCTGTGTGTGTGTGTGTCTCGCTGTGTGTGTGTGTGTGTGTCTCGCTGTGTGTGTGTGTGTCTCGCTGTGTGTGTGTGTGTGTGTGTGTGTGTGTGTCCCTCGCTGTGTGTGTGTCCCTCGCTGTGTGTGTGTGTGTCCCTCGCTGTGTGTGTGTGTGTCCCTCGCTGGTTGTGTGTGTGTCCCTCGCTGTGTGTGTGTGTGTGTGTCCCTCGATGTGTGTGTGTGTGTGTGTCCCTCGCTGTGTGTGTGTGTATGTGTGTGTGTCCCTCGCTGTGTGTGTGTCCCTCGCTGTGTGTGTGTCCCTCGCTGTGTGTGTGTGTGTGTGTGTCCCTCGCTGTGTGTGTGTGTGTGTGTGTGTGTGTCCCTCGCTGTGTGTGTGTGTGTGTGTCCCTCGCTGTGTGTGTGTGTGTGTGTCCCTCGCTGTGTGTGTGTGTGTGTGTGTGTGTGTCCCTCGCTGTGTGTGTGTGTGTGTGTGTGTGTGTCCCTCGCTGTGTGTGTGTGTGTGTCCCTCGCTGTGTGTGTGTGTGTGTCCCTCGCTGTGTGTGTGTGTCTCTCGCTGTGTGTGTGTGTGTGTGTCCCTCGCTGTGTGTGTGTGTGTGTGTCCCTCGCTGTGTGTGTGTGTGTGTCCCTCGCTGTGTGTGTGTCCCTCGCTGTGTGTGTGTGTGTGTGTGTCCCTCGCTGTGTGTGTGTGTGTCCCTCGCTGTGTGTGTGTGTGTGTGTGTGTCTCGCTGTGTGTGTGTGTGTGTGTCTCGCTGTGTGTGTGTGTGTGTGTCTCGCTGTGTGTGTGTGTGTGTGTGTGTGTGTCTCGCTGTGTGTGTGTGTGTCCCTCGCTGTGTGTGTGTGTCCATCGCTGTGTGTGTGTGTGTGTCCCTCGCTGTGTGTGTGTGTCCCTCGCTGTGTGTGTGTGTCCCTCGCTGTGTGTGTGTGTGTGTGTGTCCCTCGCTGTGTGTGTGTGTGTGTGTCCCTCGCTGTGTGTGTGTGTGTGTGTCCCTCGCTGTGTGTGTGTGCATGTGTGTGTGTGTCCCTCGCTGTGTGTGTGTCCCTCGCTGTGTGTGTGTCCCTCGCTGTGTGTGTGTGTGTGTGTCCCTCGCTGTGTGTGTGTGTGTGTCCCTCGCTGTGTGTGTGTGTGTCCCTCGCTGTGTGCGTGTGTGTCCCTCGCTGTGTGTGTGTGTGTGTGTCCCTCGCTGTGTGTGTGTGTGTGTGTGTCCCTCGCTGTGTGTGTGTGTGTGTCCCTCGCTGTGTGTGTGTCCCTCGCTGTGTGTGTGTGTGTGTGTGTCCCTCGCTGTGTGTGTGTGTCCCTCGCTGTGTGTGTGTGTGTGTCCCTCGCTGTGTGTGTGTGTGTCCCTCGCTGTGTGTGTGTGTCCCTCGCTCTGTGTGTGTGTGTGTGTGTCCATCGCTGTGTGTGTGTGTGTGTGTGTGTCCCTCGCTGTGTGTGTGTGTGTGTCCCTCGCTGTGTGTGTGTGTGTGTGTCCCTCGCTGTGTGTGTGTGTGTGTCCCTCGCTGTGTGTGTGTGTGTGTCCCTCGCTGTGTGTGTGTGTCCCTCGCAGTGTGTGTGTCCCTCGCTGTGTGTGTGTGTGTGTGTGTCCCTCGCTGTGTGTGTGTGTGTCCCTCGCTGTGTGTGTGCGTGTGTGTCCCTCGCTGTGTGTGTGTGTGTCCCTCGCTGTGTGTGTGTGTGTGTCCCTCGCTGTGTGTGTGTGTGTGTGTCCGTCCCTCGCTGTGTGTGTGTGTCCCTCGCTGTGTGTGTGTGTCCCTCGCTGTGTGTGTGTGTGTCCCTCGCTCTGTGTGTGTGTGTGTGTGTGTGTCCCTCGCTGTGTGTGTGTGTGTGTGTGTGTCCCTCGCTGTGTTTGTGTGTCCCTCGCTGTGTGTGTGTCCCTCGCTGTGTGTGTGTGTGTGTCCCTCGCTGTGTGTGTGTGTATGTGTGTGTGTGTCCCTCGCTGTGTGTGTCCCCCGCTGTGTGTGTGTCCCTCGCTGTGTGTGTGTGTGTGTCCCTCGCTGTGTGTGTGTGTGTGTGTCCCTCGCTGTGTGTGTGTGTCCCTCGCTGTGTGTGTGTGTGTCCCTCGCTGTGTGTGTGTGTGTGTGTCCCTCGCTGTGTGTGTGTGTGTCCCTCGCTGTGTGTGTGTGTGTGTGTGTGTCCCTCGCTGTGTGTGTGTGTGTGTCCCTCGCTGGTGTGTGTGTGTGTGTCCCTCGCTGTGTGTGTGTGTCCCTCGCTGTGTGTGTGTCCCTCGCTGTGTGTGTGTGTGTGTCCCTCGCTGTGTGTGTGTGTCCCTCGCTGTGTGTGTGTGTGTGTGTGTGTGTGTCCCTCGCTGTGTGTGTGTGTGTGTGTGTGTCCCTCGCTGTGTGTGTGTCCCTCGCTGTGTGTGTGTGTCCCTCGCTGTGTGTGTGTGTGTGTGTCCCTCGCTGTGTGTGTGTGTGTGTCCCTCTGTGTGTGTGTGTGTGTGTCCCTCTGTGTGTGTGTGTGTGTGTGTGTCCCTCGCTGTGTGTGTGTGTGTCCCACGCTGTGTGTGTGTGTCCCTCGCTGTGTGTGTGTGTGTGTGTGTGTGTGTGTGTGTCTCGCTGTGTGTGTGTGTGTGTGTGTGTGTGTGTGTCTCGCTGTGTGTGTGTGTGTGTGTGTGTGTGTGTCCCTCGCTGTGTGTGTGTGGGTGTCCCTCGCTGTGTGTGTGTGTGTGTCCCTCGCTGTGTGTGTGTGTGTGTCCCTCGCTGTGTGTGTGTGTCCCTCGCTGTGTGTGTGTGTGTCCCTCGCTGTGTGTGTGTGTGTCCCTCGCTGTGTGTGTGTGTGTGTGTGTGTGTGTCCCTCGCTGTGTGTGTGTGTGTGTGTGTGTGTGTGTGTCCCTCGCTGTGTGTGTGTCCCTCGCTGTGTGTGTGTGTCCCTCGCTGTGTGTCCCTCGCTGTGTGTGTGTCCCTCGCTGTGTGTGTGTGTGTGTCCCTCGCTGTGTGTGTGTGTGTCCCTCGCTGTGTGTGTGTGTGTCCCTCGCTGTGTGTGTGTGTGTCCCTCGCTGTGTGTGTGTGTCCCTCGCTGTGTGTGTGTCCCTCGCTGTGTGTGTGTGTCCCTCGCTGTGTGTGTGTCCCTCGCTGTGTGTGTGTGTCCCTCGCTGTGTGTGTGTGTGTGTCCCTCGCTGTGTGTGTGTGTGTGTGTCCCTCGCTGTGTGTGTGTGTGTGTCCCTCGCTGTGTGTGTGTGTCCCTCGCTGTGTGTGTGTGTGTCCCTCGCTGTGTGTGTGTGTGTGTCCCTCGCTGTGTGTGTGTGTGTCCCTCGCTGTGTGTGTGTGTGTGTGTCCCTCGCTGTGTGTGTGTCCCTCGCTGTGTGTGTGTGTGTGTGTCCCTCGCTGTGTGTGTGTGTGTGTGTCCCTCGCTGTGTGTGTGTGTCCCTCGCTGTGTGTGTGTGTGTCCCTCGCTGTGTGTGTGTGTGTGTGTCCCTCGCTGTGTGTGTGTGTCCCTCGCTGTGTGTGTGTGTGTGTCCCTCGCTGTGTGTGTGTGTCCCTCGCTGTGTGTGTGTGTGTGTGTGTCCCTCGCTGTGTGTGTGTGTGTGTGTGTCCCTCGCTGTGTGTGTGTGTGTGTGTCCCTCGCTGTGTGTGTGTGTGTGTGTGTCCCTCGCTGTGTGTGTGTGTGTCCCTCGCTGTGTGTGTGTGTGTCCCTCGCTGTGTGTGTGTGTGTGTGTGTCCCTCGCTGTGTGTGTGTGTGTGTGTGTCCCTCGCTGTGTGTGTGTGTGTGTGTCCCTCGCTGTGTGTGTGTGTCCCTCGCTGTGTGTGTGTGTGTGTGTCCCTCGCTGTGTGTGTGTGTGTCCCTCGCTGTGTGTGTGTGTGTCCCTCGCTGTTTGTGTGTGTGTCCCTCACTGTGTGTGTGTGTGTGTGTGTCCCTCGCTGTGTGTGTGTGTGTCCCTCGCTGTGTGTGTGTGTGTGTGTCCCTCGCTGTGTGTGTGTGTGTGTGTGCGTCCCTCGCTGTGTGTGTGTGTGTGTGTCCCTCGCTGTGTGTGTGTGTGTGTCCCTCGCTGTGTGTGTGTGGCCCCCTCGCTGTGTGTCTGTGTCCCTCGCTGTGTGTGTGTGTGTGTGTGTCCCTCGCTGTGTGTGTGTCCCTCGCTGTGTGTGTGTGTGTGTGTCCCTCGCTGTGTGTGTGTGTGTGTCCCTCGCTGTGTGTGTGTGTGTGTCCCTCGCTGTGTGTGTGTGTGTGTCCCTCGCTGTGTGTGTGTGTGTGTCCCCCTCGCTGTGTGTGTGTGTGTGTCCCTCGCTGTGTGTGTGTGTGTCCCTCGCTCTGTGTGTGTGTGTGTGTGTGTGTGTGTGTGTGTGTCCCTCGCTGTGTGTGTGTGTCCCTCGCTGTGTGTGTGTGTCCCTCGCTGTGTGTGTGTCCCTCGCCGTGTGTGTGTGTGTGTCCCTCGCTGTGTGTGTGTGTATGTGTGTGTGTGTCCCTCGCTGTGTGTGTCCCCCGCTGTGTGTGTGTCCCTCGCTGTGTGTGTGTGTGTGTCCCTCGCTGTGTGTGTGTGTGTGTGTCCCTCGCTGTGTGTGTGTGTCCCTCGCTGTGTGTGTGTGTGTCCCTCGCTGTGTGTGTGTGTGTGTGTCCGTCCCTCGCTGTGTGTGTGTGTGTCCCTCGCTGTGTGTGTGTGTGTGTGTCCCTCGCTGTGTGTGTGTGTGTGTGTGTGTGTCCCTCGCTGGTGTGTGTGTGTGTGTCCCTCGCTGTGTGTGTGTGTCCCTCGCTGTGTGTGTGTCCCTCGCTGTGTGTGTGTGTGTGTCCCTCGCTGTGTGTGTGTGTCCCTCGCTGTGTGTGTGTGTGTGTGTGTGTGTGTCCCTCGCTGTGTGTGTGTGTGTGTGTGTGTCCCTCGCTGTGTGTGTGTCCCTCGCTGTGTGTGTGTGTCCCTCGCTGTGTGTGTGTGTGTGTGTCCCTCGCTGTGTGTGTGTGTGTGTGTCCCTCGCTGTGTGTGTGTGTGTGTGTGTCCCTCGCTGTGTGTGTGTGTGTGTCCCTCTGTGTGTGTGTGTGTGTGTCCCTCTGTGTGTGTGTGTGTGTGTGTGTCCCTCGCTGTGTGTGTGTGTGTCCCACGCTGTGTGTGTGTGTCCCTCGCTGTGTGTGTGTGTGTGTGTGTGTGTGTGTCTCGGTGTGTGTGTGTGTGTGTGTGTGTGTGTGTGTGTCTCGCTGTGTGTGTGTGTGTGTGTGTGTCCCTCGCTGTGTGTGTGTGGGTGTCCCTCGCTGTGTGTGTGTGTGTGTCCCTCGCTGTGTGTGTGTGTGTGTCCCTCGCTGTGTGTGTGTGTCCCTCGCTGTGTGTGTGTGTGTCCCTCGCTGTGTGTGTGTGTGTCCCTCGCTGTGTGTGTGTGTGTGTGTGTGTGTGTCCCTCGCTGTGTGTGTGTGTGTGTGTGTGTGTGTCCCTCGCTGTGTGTGTGTCCCTCGCTGTGTGTGTGTGTCCCTCGCTTTGTGTCCCTCGCTGTGTGTGTGTCCCTCGCTCTCTGTGTGTGTGTGTCCCTCGCTGTGTGTGTGTGTCCCTCGCTGTGTGTGTGTGTGTCCCTCGCTGTGTGTGTGTGTGTCCCTCGCTGTGTGTGTGTGTCCCTCGCTGTGTGTGTGTCCCTCGCTGTGTGTGTGTGTCCCTCGCTGTGTGTGAGTGTGTGTCCCTCGCTGTGTGTGTGTGTGTGTGTCCCTCGCTGTGTGTGTGTGTGTGTCCCTCGCTGTGTGTGTGTGTGTACCTCGCTGTGTGTGTGTGTGTGTCCCTCGCTGTGTGTGTGTGTCCCTCGCTGTGTGTGTGTGTGTGTGTCCCTCGCTGTGTGTGTGTCCCTCGCTGTGTGTGTGTGTGTGTGTCCCTCGCTGTGTGTGTGTGTGTGTGTGTCCCTCGCTGTGTGTGTGTGTGTGTGTCCCTCGCTGTGTGTGTGTGTGTCCCTCGCTGTGTGTGTGTGTGTGTGTCCCTCGCTGTGTGTGTGTGTCCCTCGCTGTGTGTGTGTGTGTGTCCCTCGCTGTGTGTGTGTGTCCCTCGCTGTGTGTGTGTGTGTGTGTGTCCCTCGCTGTGTGTGTGTGTGTGTGTCCCTCGCTGTGTGTGTGTGTGTGTGTCCCTCGCTGTGTGTGTGTGTGTGTGTGTCCCTCGCTGTGTGTGTGTGTGTCCCTCGCTGTGTGTGTGTGTGTCCCTCGCTGTGTGTGTGTGTGTGTGTGTGTCCCTCGCTGTGTGTGTGTGTGTGTGTCCGTCCCTCGCTGTGTGTGTGTGTGTGTGTCCCTCGCTGTGTGTGTGTGTGTGTGTCCCTCGCTGTGTGTGTGTGTCCCTCGCTGTGTGTGTGTGTGTGTGTCCCTCGCTGTGTGTGTGTGTGTGTCCCTCGCTGTGTGTGTGTGTGTGTCCCTCGCTGTGTGTGTGTGTGTCCCTCGCTGTTTGTGTGTGTGTCCCTCACTGTGTGTGTGTGTGTGTGTGTGTCCCTCGCTGTGTGTGTGTGTGTCCCTCGCTGTGTGTGTGTGTGTGTGTGTCCCTCGCTGTGTGTGTGTCCCTCGCTGTGTGTGTGTGTGTGTGTCCCTCGCTGTGTGTGTGTGTGTGTCCCTCGCTGTGTGTGTGTGTCCCCCTCGCTGTGTGTCTGTGTCCCTCGCTGTGTGTGTGTGTGTGTGTGTCCCTCGCTGTGTGTGTGTCCCTCGCTGTGTGTGTGTGTGTGTGTGTCCCTCGCTGTGTGTGTGTGTGTGTCCCTCGCTGTGTGTGTGTGTGTATCCCTCGCTGTGTGTGTGTGTGTGTGTCCCCCTCGCTGTGTGTGTGTGTGTGTCCCTCGCTGTGTGTGTGTGTGTGTGTCCCTCGCTGTGTGTGTGTGTGTGTGTGTGTCCCTCGCTGTGTGCGTGTGTGTGTGTCCCTCGCTGTGTGTGTGTGTGTGTGTTTCCCTCGCTGTGTGTGTGTGTCCCTCGCTGTGTGTGTGTGTGTGTGTGTGTGTGTCCCTCGCTCTGTGTGTGTGTGTCCCTCGCTGTGTGTGTGTGTGTGTCCCTCGCTGTGTGTGTGTGTGTGTGTGTCCCTCGCTGTGTGTGTGTGTGTGTGTGTGTCCCTCGCTGTGTGTGTGTGTGTGTGTGTCCCTCGCTGTGTGTGTGTGTGTGTGTGTGTGTGTGTCCCTCGCTGTGTGTGTGTGTGTGTCCCTCGCTGTGTGTGTGTGTCCCTCGCTGTGTGTGTGTGTGTGTCCCTCGCTGTGTGTGTGTGTCCCCCCCGCTGTGTGTGTGTCCCTCGCTGTGTGTGTGTGTGTGTCCCTCGCTGTGTGTGTGTGTGTGTGTGTGTCCCTCGCTGTGTGTGTGTCCCTCGCTGTGTGTGTGTGTGTGTCCCTCGCTGTGTGTGTGTGTGTCCCTCGCTGTGTGTGTGTGTGTCCCTCGCTGTGTGTGTGTGTGTGTCCCTCGCTGTGTGTGTGTGTGTGTGTCCCTCGCTGTGTGTGTTAATGTGTGTGTGTTGGTGTCCCTCGCTGTGTGTGTGTCCCTCGCTGTGTGTGTGTCCCTCGCTGTGTGTGTGTGTGTGTGTGTCCTTCGCTGTGTGTGTGTGTGTGTGTGTGTGTGTGTCCCTCGCTGTGTGTATGTGTGTGTGTGTCCCTCGCTGTGTGTGTGTGTGTGTCCCTCGCTGTGTGTGTGTGTGTGTCCCTCGCTGTGTGTGTGTGTGTGTGTGTCCCTCGCTGTGTGTGTGTGTGTGTCCCTCGCTGTGTGTGTGTGTGTGTCCCTCGCTGTGTGTGTGTGTGTGTGTGTCCCTCGCTGTGTGTGTGTGTGTGTGTGTCCCTCGCTGTGTGTGTGTCTGTCCCTCGCTGTGTGTGTGTGTGTGTCCCTCGCTGTGTGTGTGTGTGTCCCTCGCTGTGTGTGTGTGTGTGTGTCCCTCGATGTGTGTGTGTGTGTGTGTCCCTCAATGTGTGTGTGTGTGTGTCCCTCGCTGTGTGTGTGTGTCCCTCGCTGTGTGTGTGTGTCCCTCGCTGTGTGTGTGTGTGTGTGTGTGTGTGTGTGTGTGTGTCCCTCGCTGTGTGTGTGTGTGTCCCTCGCTGTGTGTGTGTGTGTGTGTCCCTCGCTGTGTGTGTGTGTGTGTGTCCCTCGCTGTGTGTGTGTGTGTGTGTCCCTCGCTGTGTGTGTGTGTGTGTCCCTCGCTGTGTGTGTGTGTGTCCCTCGCTGTGTGTGTGTGTCCCTCGCTGTGTGTGTGTGTGTGTATGTCCCTCGCTGTGTGTGTGTGTGTCCCTCGCTGTGTGTGTGTGTGTGTCCCTCGCTGTGTGTGTGTGTGTGTCCCTCGCTGTGTGTGTGTGTGTGTGTCCCTCGCTGTGTGTGTGTGTGTGTCCCTCGCTGTGTGTGTCCCTCGCTGTGTCTGTGTGTGTCCCTCGCTGTGTGTGTGTGTGTCCCTCGCTGTGTGTGTGTCCCTCGCTGTGTGTGTGTGTGTGTGTGTCCCTCGCTGTGTGTGTGTGTGTGTGTCCCTCGCTGTGTGTGTGTGTGTCCCTCGCTGTGTGTGTGTGTCCCTCGCTGTGTGTGTCCCTCGCTGTGTGTGTGTGTCCCTCGCTGTGTGTGTGTGTGTCCCTCGCTGTGTGTGTGTGTGTGTCCCTCGCTGTGTGTGTGTGTGTGTCCCTCGCTGTGTGTGTGTGTGTGTGTCCCTCGCTGTGTGTGTGTGTGTGTGTGTCCCTCGCTGTGTGTGTGTGTGTTTGTCCCTCGCTCTGTGTGTGTGTGTGTCCCTCGCTGTGTGTGTGTGTGTGTCCCTCGCTGTGTGTGTCCTTCGCTGTGTGTGTGTGTCCCTCGCTGTGTGTGTGTGTGTCCCTCGCTGTGTGTGTGTGTGTGTCCCTCGCTGTGTGTGTGTGTGTGTGTGTCCCTCGCTGTGTGTGTGTGTGTGTCCCTCGCTGTGTGTGTGTGTGTGTGTGTGTCCCTCGCTGTGTGTGTGTGTGTGTGTGTGTCCCTCGCTGTGTGTGTGTGTGTCCCTCGCTGTGTGTGTGTGTGTGTGTCCCTCGCTGTGTGTGTGTGTGTCCCTCGCTGTGTGTGTGTGTATGTGTCCCTCGCTGTGTGTGTGCGTGTGTCCCTCGCTGTGTGTGTGTGTGTCCCTCGCTGTGTGTGTGTGTGTCCCTCGCTGTGTGTGTGTGTGTTTGTCCCTCGCTGTGTGTGTGTGTGTGTGTCCCTCGCTGTGTGTGTGTCCCTCGCTGTGTGTGTGTCCCACGCTGTGTGTGTGTGTGTGTGTCCCTCGCTGTGTGTGTGTGTGTGTGTGTGTCCCTCGCTGTGTGTGTGTGTGTCCCTCGCTGTGTGTGTGTGTCCCTCGCTGTGTGTGTGTGTGTGTCCCTCGCTGTGTGTGTGTGTGTCCCTCGCTGTGTGTGTGTGTGTGTGTGTCCCTCGCTGTGTGTGTGTGTGTGTGTGTGTGTGTGTGTCCCTCGCTGTGTGTGTGTGTGTGTGTCCCTCGCTGTGTGTGTGTGTGTGTGTCCCTCGCTGTGTGTGTGTGTGTCCCTCGCTGTGATTGTGTGTGTCCCTCGCTGTGTGTGTGTGTGTGTCCCTCGCTGTGTGTGTGTGTCCCTCGCTGTGTGTGTGTGTGTCCCTCGCTGTGTGTGTCCCTCGCTGTGTGTGTCCCTCGCTGTGTGTGTGTGTGTCCCTCGCTGTGTGTGTGTGTGTTCCTCGCTGTGTGTGTGTCACTCGCTGTGTGTGTGTGTGTGTGTCCCTCGCTGTGTGTGTGTGTGTGTCCCTCGCTGTGTGTGTGTGTGTCCCTCGCTGTGTGTGTGTGTCCCTCGCTGTGTGTGTCCCTCGCTGTGTGTGTGTGTGTCCCTCGCTGTGTGTGTGTGTGTCCCTCGCTGTGTGTGTGTGTGTGTCCCTCGCTGTGTGTGTGTGTGTGTGTCCCTCGCTGTGTGTGTGTGTGTGTGTGTCCCTCGCTGTGTGTGTGTGTGTTTGTCCCTCGGTCTGTGTGTGTGTGTGTCCCTCGCTGTGTGTGTGTGTGTGTCCCTCGCTGTGTGTGTCCCTCGCTGTGTGTGTGTGTCCCTCGCTGTGTGTGTGTGTGTCCCTCGCTGTGTGTGTGTGTCCCTCGCTGTGTGTGTGTGTGTGTGTCCCTCGCTGTGTGTGTGTGTGTGTGTCCCTCGCTGTGTGTGTGTGTGTGTGTCCCTCGCTGTGTGTGTGTGTGTGTGTGTCCCTCGCTGTGTGTGTGTGTGTGTGTGTGTGTGTGTCCCTCGCTGTGTGTGTGTGTGTGTGTCCCTCGCTGTGTGTGTGTGTGTGTTCCCTCGCTGTGTGTGTGTGTGTCCCTCGCTGTGTGTGTGTGTGTGTGTCCCTCGCTGTGTGTGTGTCCCTCGCTGTGTGTGTGTGTGTGTCCCTCGCTGTGTGTGTGTGTGTGTCCCTCGCTGTGTGTGTGTGTGTCCCTCGCTGTGTGTGTGTGTCCCTCGCTGTGTGTGTGTGTGTTTGTCCCTCGCTGTGTGTGTGTGTGTGTGTCCCTCGCTGTGTGTGTGTCCCTCGCTGTGTGTGTGTCCCTCGCTGTGTGTGTGTGTGTGTCCCTCGCTGTGTGTGTGTGTCCCTCGCTGTGTGTGTG